>NC_074670.1:56133927-56435177 GCF_029448725.1 Salvelinus fontinalis | reverse complement strand
TGTGTGTGTGTGTGTGTGTGTGTGTGTGTGTGTGTGTGTGTGTGTGTGTGTGTGTGTGTGTGTGTGTCAGCTCCTTCAGCTAATTCAGTGCTGTTCTGGGCACCAGTGAATTGTGTGTCAGCTCCTTCAGCTAATTCAGTGCTGTTCTGGGCACCAGTGAATTACCATTAAGGTCGTCTTTACGCAGAACATCCTGTTTATGTCTGCTGAGCCAACAGAGCTACTGATGTAAAACAGATTGAAACAGACCATAATATTCACCTGGACATTCAGATGACCCTCTGCTTCTCTCTTAAGCAGTTAATGAGAGAAGGGAATGGAAGCCAAGAGAGCGGGGCTAACTGCTACAATCAGGTCTCCTTTTCAAGTGTGTCGTTTACTTTCTGCTTTTGAATTGTTGTGGTCTCTGCCGGTTAAGACCGCCTCCCGAATTTCTATGCAGATATATGCAAATGTAATCATCAGCCAAGCAGGTTTTGATTTCCACCTTTTCATGTGTGACCTTGCTTATTAGAAAACACTAACGATCGTTGTCAGGAGGCTGTCACAATGTTGGAAAGGAATGCTGTGGAGAAGGGCACAGGATGTGGCAGGGAGACAGGTGTTGATGTGACACCCCATCATATTTACAGTCTCAGTCACACCTGCTATGGCTTCCTGTAATGCAGGAGCACAGGGGGAGGGCTTGTTTACACCTCCTCCAATCCTGTTTAAGAAGCCTAGTCTCTGTGCTCTCAGCCATAGACAGGTGGTCTGTTTAACCTATCGGCAGGCTTGAAGAGGAACACCTGTATTCTGGGGTGGTGCTTCTACATTAATACAGTGCAGAGTGGGAATGGGTTGGTGCTTCTACATTAATACAGTGCAGAGTGGGAATGGGTTGGTGCTTCTATACTAATACAGTGCAGAGTGGGAATGGGTTGGTGCTTCTACATTAATACAGTGCAGAGTGGGAATGGGTTGGTACTTCTACACTAATACAGTTTAGAGTGGGAATGGGTTGGTGCTTCTATACTAATACAGTTCAGAGTGAGAATGGGTTGGTGCTTCTACACTAATACAGTGCAGAGTGGGAATGGGTTGGTGCTTCTACATTAATACAGTGCAGAGTGGGAATGGGTTGGTGCTTCTATACTAATACAGTGCAGAGTAGCAATGGGTTGGTGCCTCTTCACTAATACAGTGCATAGTAGGAATGGGTTGGTTCTTCTCTATTGATACAGTGCAGAGTGGGAATGAGTTGGTTCTTCTACAATAATACAGTGCATAGTAGGAATGGGTTGGTGCTTCTAAATTAATACAGTGTAGAGTGGGAATGGGTTGGTCCATCTCCATTAAGGCAGTGCAGAGTGGGAATGGGTTGGTGCTTACACACTAATACAGTGCAGATTGGGAATGGGTTGGTTCTTCTACAATAATACAGTGCATAGTAGGAATGGGTTGGTGCTTCTGTCACGATCGTGTGGCGGATTAACGGACCAAAATGCAGCAGTTGGAAAATAAGCCATCTTCTTTTATTAAACAACACGAAGATGAACACGACACAAAACACTTTAACAAAACAACAAAACGACCGTGAAGCTACAAACGTTGTGCACATACATAAAGGCTACAAACGTTCTACATAGACAATTACCCACAACCAATGAGAGCCTATGGCTACCCTAAATAAGGCTCCCAATCAGAGACAACCGAAATCAGCTGTCTCTAATTGGGAACTCATTCAGGTAACCATAGACTCTCCTAGACAACTAAACATACATAGACAATACTAGAAACCTGTACTCCACACAAACCCATATACTATACACAACCCCTTTACCATAAACAACACCCAAAACCAACAAAACAAAAACATTCCCCATGTCACACCCTGACCTAACTAAAATAATAAAGAAAACCAATAATACTAAGGCCAGGGCGTGACATAACCCCCCCCTTGAGGCGCGAACTCCGGGCGCACCATACACAGTCTAGGGGAGGGTCTGGGTGGGCTTCCATCCACGGTGGCGGCTCCGGCTCTGGTCGCGGTCCCCACGTCACCACAGTACCTAAACACCTCCTAGGCTTCCTCCAAACGACCCCCCTCCACCTTAACCCCATTGCATTCAGGGGCAGTTCCGGACTAAGGGGCAGTACCAGGGTAAGAGGCAGTACCAGGGTCAGGGGCAGTACTAGGGTCAGGGACAGTACCAGGGTCAGGGGCAGTACCAGGGTAAGGGGCAGCACCAGGGTAAGGGGCAGCACCAGGGTAAGGGGCAGCTCCGGACTGAGGAATGGCAGCTCCGGACTGAGGGACTGCAGCTCCGGACTGAGGGACTGCAGCTCCGGACTGAGGGATGGCCCATGGCTGGCTGACGGATCTGGCTGCTCATGGCTAGCTGACGGATCTGGCTGCTCATGGCTAGCTGACGGATCTGGCTGCTCATGGCTAGCTGACGGATCTGGCTGCTCATGGCTAGCTGATGGATCTGGCTGCTCATGGCTAGCTGACGGATCTGGCTGCTCATGGCTAGCTGACGGATCTGGCTGCTCATGGCTGGCTGACGGATCTGGCTGCTCATGGCTAGCTGACGGATCTGGCTGCTCATGGCTGGCTGACGGATCTGGCTGCTCATGGCTGGCTGACGGATCTGGCTGCTCATGGCTGGCTGACTGATCTGGCTGCTCCTGTCTGGTTGGCGGCTCTGGCAGATCCTGTCTGGTTGGCGGCTCTGGCAGATCCTGTCTGGTTGGCGGCTCTGGCAGATCCTGTCTGACGGACGGCTCTAGCGGCTCCTGTCTGGCTGGCGGCTCTAGCGGCTCCTGTCTGGCGGACGGCTCAGTGGGCTCATGGCAGACGGGCGGCTTTGCAGGCTCATGGCAGACGGGCGGCTTTGCAGGCTCATTGCAGACGGATGGCTCAGATGGCGCTGGGGAGACGGATGGCTCAGATGGCGCTGGGGAGACGGATGGCTCAGATGGCGCTGGGGAGACGAGCAGTTCAGTCATCGCTGTGCAGACGGCAGACTCCTGCCGGCTGAGGCGCACCGTAGGCCCGGTGCGTGGTGCCGGGACTGGTGGCACCGGGCTGGGGACACGCATCTCAGGGCTAGTGCGGGGAGCAGGAACAGGGCATACTGGACCCTGGGGACGCACATTAGGCCTAGTGCGTGGGGCCGGAACTGGTGGTACCGGACTGGGGACACGCATCTCAGGGCTAATGCGGGGAGCAGCAACAGGATGCACAGGACTCTGGAGACGCACAAAAGGCTTAGTGCGTGGTGCCGGAATTGGTGATACCGGGCTGGAGACACGCACCATAGGATGAGTGCGTGGAGGAGGAACAGGGCTCTGGAGTCACACTGGAAGCCTGTTACGTGGTGTAGGCACTGGTGGCACTGAACTGGGGCGGGGAGGTGGCGCCGGAAATACCGGACCGTGCAGGCGTATTGGCTCCCTTGAGCATTGAGCCTGACCAACCTTACCTGGTTGAATGCTCCCCGTTGCCCGACCAGTGCGGGGAGGTGGAATAACCCGCACCGGGCTATGTAGGCGAACCGGGGACACCATGCGTAAGGCTGGTGCCATGTAAACCGGCCCGAGGAGACGCACTGGTGGCCAGATATGTAGGGCCGGCTTCATGACATCCGGCTCAATACTCAATCTAGCCCTGCCAGTGTGGGGAGGTGGAATAACCCGCACCGGGCTATGCACACGTACAGGAGACACCGTGCGCTCTACTGCGTAACACGGTGTCTGCCCGTACTCTCGCTCTCCACGGTAATTACAGGGAGTAGGCGCAGGTTTCCTACCTGACTTCGCCACTCTCCCTTTAAGCCCCCCCCAAAGAAATTTTTTGGGTTTTCCCACAGGCTTCCTACCGCTTCGTCGTGCTGCCTCCATTCGCCGGTATCCCTCCTCGCACTGCGCCAGAGAATCCCAGGCGGGCTCCGGCACTCTCCCTGGGTTGATCGCCCACCTGTCGATCTCCTCCCACGTAGTGTAACCCAGATCCTTTGTAGGTTCCTTTTCCTGCCTCCGAGCTAGCTCCTCATATCGCCGCCTCTCTGCTTTCGCTGCCTCCAGCTCAGCTTTGGGGCGGTTATATTCTCCTGGTACCTCCCGGTCTAAAATTTCCTCCCATGTCCATGAATCCTTGTATTTCTCCTGTTGCCGCTGGTCATGCCGCTTGGTCCTAAGGTGGGTAATTCTGTCACGATCGTGTGGCGGATTAACGGACCAAAATGCAGCAGTTGGAAAATAAGCCATCTTCTTTTATTAAACAACACGAAGATGAACACGACACAAAACACTTTAACAAAACAACAAAACGACCGTGAAGCTACAAACGTTGTGCACATACATAAAGGCTACAAACGTTCTACATAGACAATTACCCACAACCAATGAGAGCCTATGGCTACCCTAAATAAGGCTCCCAATCAGAGACAACCGAAATCAGCTGTCTCTAATTGGGAACTCATTCAGGTAACCATAGACTCTCCTAGACAACTAAACATACATAGACAATACTAGAAACCTGTACTCCACACAAACCCATATACTATACACAACCCCTTTACCATAAACAACACCCAAAACCAACAAAACAAAAACATTCCCCATGTCACACCCTGACCTAACTAAAATAATAAAGAAAACCAATAATACTAAGGCCAGGGCGTGACATAACCCCCCCCTTGAGGCGCGAACTCCGGGCGCACCATACACAGTCTAGGGGAGGGTCTGGGTGGGCTTCCATCCACGGTGGCGGCTCCGGCTCTGGTCGCGGTCCCCACGTCACCACAGTACCTAAACACCTCCTAGGCTTCCTCCAAACGACCCCCCTCCACCTTAACCCCATTGCATTCAGGGGCAGTTCCGGACTAAGGGGCAGTACCAGGGTAAGAGGCAGTACCAGGGTCAGGGGCAGTACTAGGGTCAGGGACAGTACCAGGGTCAGGGGCAGTACCAGGGTAAGGGGCAGCACCAGGGTAAGGGGCAGCACCAGGGTAAGGGGCAGCTCCGGACTGAGGAATGGCAGCTCCGGACTGAGGGACTGCAGCTCCGGACTGAGGGACTGCAGCTCCGGACTGAGGGATGGCCCATGGCTGGCTGACGGATCTGGCTGCTCATGGCTAGCTGACGGATCTGGCTGCTCATGGCTAGCTGACGGATCTGGCTGCTCATGGCTAGCTGACGGATCTGGCTGCTCATGGCTAGCTGACGGATCTGGCTGCTCATGGCTAGCTGACGGATCTGGCTGCTCATGGCTAGCTGACGGATCTGGCTGCTCATGGCTGGCTGACGGATCTGGCTGCTCATGGCTAGCTGACGGATCTGGCTGCTCATGGCTGGCTGACGGATCTGGCTGCTCATGGCTGGCTGACGGATCTGGCTGCTCATGGCTGGCTGACTGATCTGGCTGCTCCTGTCTGGTTGGCGGCTCTGGCAGATCCTGTCTGGTTGGCGGCTCTGGCAGATCCTGTCTGGTTGGCGGCTCTGGCAGATCCTGTCTGACGGACGGCTCTAGCGGCTCCTGTCTGGCTGGCGGCTCTAGCGGCTCCTGTCTGGCGGACGGCTCAGTGGGCTCATGGCAGACGGGCGGCTTTGCAGGCTCATGGCAGACGGGCGGCTTTGCAGGCTCATTGCAGACGGATGGCTCAGATGGCGCTGGGGAGACGGATGGCTCAGATGGCGCTGGGGAGACGGATGGCTCAGATGGCGCTGGGGAGACGAGCAGTTCAGTCATCGCTGTGCAGACGGCAGACTCCTGCCGGCTGAGGCGCACCGTAGGCCCGGTGCGTGGTGCCGGGACTGGTGGCACCGGGCTGGGGACACGCATCTCAGGGCTAGTGCGGGGAGCAGGAACAGGGCATACTGGACCCTGGGGACGCACATTAGGCCTAGTGCGTGGGGCCGGAACTGGTGGTACCGGACTGGGGACACGCATCTCAGGGCTAATGCGGGGAGCAGCAACAGGATGCACAGGACTCTGGAGACGCACAAAAGGCTTAGTGCGTGGTGCCGGAATTGGTGATACCGGGCTGGAGACACGCACCATAGGACGAGTGCGTGGAGGAGGAACAGGGCTCTGGAGACACACTGGAAGCCTGTTACGTGGTGTAGGCACTGGTGGCACTGAACTGGGGCGGGGAGGTGGCGCCGGAAATACCGGACCGTGCAGGCGTATTGGCTCCCTTGAGCATTGAGCCTGACCAACCTTACCTGGTTGAATGCTCCCCGTTGCCCGACCAGTGCGGGGAGGTGGAATAACCCGCACCGGGCTATGTAGGCGAACCGGGGACACCATGCGTAAGGCTGGTGCCATGTAAACCGGCCCGAGGAGACGCACTGGTGGCCAGATATGTAGGGCCGGCTTCATGACATCCGGCTCAATACTCAATCTAGCCCTGCCAGTGTGGGGAGGTGGAATAACCCGCACCGGGCTATGCACACGTACAGGAGACACCGTGCGCTCTACTGCGTAACACGGTGTCTGCCCGTACTCTCGCTCTCCACGGTAATTACAGGGAGTAGGCGCAGGTTTCCTACCTGACTTCGCCACTCTCCCTTTAAGCCCCCCCCAAAGAAATTTTTTGGGTTTTCCCACAGGCTTCCTACCGCTTCGTCGTGCTGCCTCCATTCGCCGGTATCCCTCCTCGCACTGCGCCAGAGAATCCCAGGCGGGCTCCGGCACTCTCCCTGGGTTGATCGCCCACCTGTCGATCTCCTCCCACGTAGTGTAACCCAGATCCTTTGTAGGTTCCTTTTCCTGCCTCCGAGCTAGCTCCTCATATCGCCGCCTCTCTGCTTTCGCTGCCTCCAGCTCAGCTTTGGGGCGGTTATATTCTCCTGGTACCTCCCGGTCTAAAATTTCCTCCCATGTCCATGAATCCTTGTATTTCTCCTGTTGCCGCTGGTCATGCCGCTTGGTCCTAAGGTGGGTAATTCTGTCACGATCGTGTGGCGGATTAACGGACCAAAATGCAGCAGTTGGAAAATAAGCCATCTTCTTTTATTAAACAACACGAAGATGAACACGACACAAAACACTTTAACAAAACAACAAAACGACCGTGAAGCTACAAACGTTGTGCACATACATAAAGGCTACAAACGTTCTACATAGACAATTACCCACAACCAATGAGAGCCTATGGCTACCCTAAATAAGGCTCCCAATCAGAGACAACCGAAATCAGCTGTCTCTAATTGGGAACTCATTCAGGTAACCATAGACTCTCCTAGACAACTAAACATACATAGACAATACTAGAAACCTGTACTCCACACAAACCCATATACTATACACAACCCCTTTACCATAAACAACACCCAAAACCAACAAAACAAAAACATTCCCCATGTCACACCCTGACCTAACTAAAATAATAAAGAAAACCAATAATACTAAGGCCAGGGTGTGACAGCTTCTAAATTAATACAGTGCAGAGCGGGAATGGGTTAGTTCTTCTCCGTTGATGTAGAGCAAAGTGGGAATTTTTGGTGCTTCTCCATTGATACAGTGCAGAGTGGGACTGGGTTAGTACTACTACACTCATACACTGCAGAGTCAGAATGGGTTAGTGCTTCTACACTAATACAGTGCATAGTGGGAATGGGTTGGTCCTTCTACACTAATACAGTGCAGAGTGGGAATGGGTTAGTGCTTCTACACTAATACAGTGCATAGTGGGAATGAGTTGGTCCTTCTACACTAATACAGTGCAGAGTGGGAATGGGTTAGTGCTTCTACACTAATACAGTGCATAGTGGGAATGGGTTGGTCCTTCTACACTAATACAGTGCAGAGTGGGAATGGGTTTGTGCTTCTATACTAAAACAGTGCAGAGTGGGAATGGGTTGGTGCTTCTATACTAAAACAGTGCAGAGTGGGAATGGGTTGGTGCTTCTACACTAATACAGAACAGAGTGGGAATGGGTTGATGCTTCTATACTAATACAGTGCAGAGTGGGAATGGGTTGGTGCTTCTATACTAAAACAGTGCAGAGTGGGAATGGGTTGGTCCTTCTATACAAATACAGTGCAGAGTGGGAATGGGTTGGTACTTCCACATTAATACAGTGCAGAGTGGGAATGGGTTGGTGCTTCTACACTAATACAGTGCATAGTGGGAATGGGTTGGTTCTTCTACACTAATACAGTGCAGAGTGGGAATGGGTTGGTGCTTCTATACTAATACAGTTCAGAATGGGAAAGGTTTGGTTATTCTATACTAATACAGTTCAGAGTGGGAATGGGTTTGTGCCTCTACACTAATACAGTGCAGAGTGGAATGGGTTGCTTTTCTCCACTAATACAGTGCAGAGTGGGAATGCGTTGGTGCTTCTATACTAATACAGTATAGAGTGGAATGGGTTGGTGCTTCTCTACTAATACAGTGCAGAGTGGGAATGGGTTGGTCCTTCTACACTAATACAGGGCAGAGTATCTTTCTCTCTCTCTCTCTCTCTCTCACACACACACACACACACACACACACACACACACACACACACACACACACACACACACACACACACACACACACACACACACACACACACACACACACACACACACACACACACACACACACACACACAGAGCAAGTCGATGACTCAGAGGTCTCTCTCTCAGTTCAAACAGGCAGATAATGCGAGATACAAAGCAGGCAGCTGGAGTCCCTGTGTTGAGTTACACACACCCACGCACACACGCACACACTCATAACCACACACACGCACACACTCTATGCTGGGCCTCACACCCTCACACACTCACTCTCAGGTCTTATCTCCCCAGCTCAGCCACTCAAACACACCCTCTCATTACATCACACACATCCCCCTCCGACAGCTGTAAAGAACAGACTCTCCTATCAAAGGAACAGGGGAAGAGTAGTTCTCATCATACTGTCTCCTGTCTGTTCAATTGGACAGGTTAGGATTTAATGAGCAGTTTTCATCACACTGTCTCCTGTCTGCTCGATAGGACAGGTTAGGATTTAATGAGCAGTTTTCATCATACTGCCTCCTGTCTGCTCAATAGGACAGGTTAGGATTTAATGAGCAGTTCTCATCACACTGTTTCATGTCTGTTCAATAGGACAGGTTAATATTTAATGAGTAGTTCTCATCACACTGTTTCCTGTCTGTTCAATAGGACAGGGTAGGATTTAATGAGCAGTTTTCATCACACTGTCTCCTGTCTGTTCAAAAGGACAGGTTAGGATTTAATTAACAGTTATCATCACACTGTTTCATGTCTGTTCAATAGGACAGGTTAATATTTAATGAGCAGTTCTCATCACACTGTTTCCTGTCTGTTAAATGGGACAGGTTAGGGTTTAATGGGTAGTTCTCATCACACTGTTTCCTGTCTGTTCAAGCAGCATACCACCCTGCAGACCACTGATGGCTTGCTTCTGAAGCTAAGCAGGGTTGGTCCTGGTTAGTCCCTGGATGGGAGACCAGATGCTGCTGGAAGTGGTGTTGGAGGGCCAGTAGGAGGCACTCGTTCCTCTGGTCTAACAAATATCCCAATGCCCCAGGGCAGTGATTGGGGACATTGCCCTGTGTAGGTTGCCGTCTTTCGGATGGGACGTTAACGGGTGTCCTGACTCTCTGAGGTCATTAAAGATCCCATGGCACTTATCGTAAGAGTAGGGGTGTTAACCCCAGTGTCCTGGCTAAATTCCCAATCTGGCCCTCAAACCATCATGGTCACCTAATAATCCCCAGTTTACAATTGGCTCATTCATCCCCTGTAACTATTCCCCAGGTCGTTGCTGCAAATGAGAATGTGTTCTCAGTCAACTTACCTGGTAAAATAACGGTAAAATAAAATAATTGGACAGGTTAGGATTTAATGAGCAGTTTTCATCACACTGTCTCCTGTCTGTTCAATAGGACAGGTTAGGATTTAATTAACAGTTCTCATCACACTGTTTCATGTCTGTTCAATAGGACAGGTTAATATTTAATGAGCAGTTCTCATCACACTATTTCATGTCTGTTCAATAGGACAGGTTAATATTTAATGAGTAGTTCTCATCACACTGTCTCCTGTCGTTCAATAGGACAGGTTAATATTTAATGAGTAGTTCTCATCACACTGTCTCCTGTCGTTCAATAGGACAGGTTAATATTTAATGAGCAGTTCTCATCACACTGTTTCCTGTCTGTTAAATAGGACAGGTTAGAGTTTAATGGGTAGTTCTCATCACACTGTTTCCTGTCTGTTCAATTGGACAGGTTAGGATTTAATGAGCAGTTTTCATCACACTGTCTCATGTCTGTTCAATAGGACAGGTTAATATTTAATGAGTAGTTCTCATCACACTGTCTCATGTTTGTTCAATAGGACAGGTTAATATTTAATGAGTAGTTCTCATCACACTGTCTCTTGTCTGTTCAATAGGACAGGTTAGGATTTAATGAGCAGTTCTCATCACACTGTTTCCTGTCTGTTCAAAAGGACAGGTTAGGATTTAATGAGCAGTTTTAATCACACTGTCTCCTGTCTGTTCAATAGGACAGGTTAGGATTTAATGAGTAGTTCTCATCACACTGTTTCCTGTCTGTTAAATGGGACAGGTTAGGATTTAATGAGCAGTTCTCATCACACTGTCTATCCTGTCTGTTCAATCGGACAGGTGCAGATTTCATTAATAGTTCTGTGTGTGTGTGTGTGTGTGTGTGTGTGTGTGTGTGTGTGTGTGTGTGTGTGTGTGTGTGTGTGTGTGTGTGTGTGTGTGTGTGTGTGTGTGTGTGTGTGTGTGTGTGTGTGTGTGTGTAGGCCCTGTGTCCCAGGTGGAGGCCCTAAAGGAAGAGAATGACTCTCTGCGCTGTCAGCTGGACGCCTACAGGAACGAGGTGGAGCTGTTGAAGCAGGAGCAGGGCAGAAACCAAGAACACACACCTCCACAACACAGTGAAGAGGACACCATCAGGCAGCAACAACTAACCTTTCTACAGCAGGCACTACAGGGAATGCAGAAGGTACTACTTCTACCAGACATACCCACTGTAGTTAACTTCTTGCAGCAGTTCCTACTTTGGATTTATTTTAATCAATTCCACAGGAATTTTTCATTTCCTGGTTCCATACAGATATTAAACCCCTGCAGATTCTGGCTGGTGAGACTCATAATCCATTGGTTTGGCTTCCTGGGGTGACCAGTCGTATTGAGGAAAAGTGACTTTTAATAGAGGTGGATAGAGAACTGCCCTCCCAACCTCACACACACATACGCACACACACACAACACTGAGAAAGAGGGAGAAAGAGGAGTAGGGATAGAGAGAGGTGTAAAGAGAGAGAGCAAGAGGGGTGCACTCTGAGAGTAGGATGGATAGAGAGATATAAAGAACAATTAAAAGACTTGACAGGAAGAGAGTCATTCTAGAATCTGATCAGTCTGCTGACCTAGATGCTGTACACAAAGTAATACCAGCTGGAGGGGTTTTCTAATAAAATATCCTCCTCAGAGATAACAAACTGTTGGTTAAACAACCCTCAGGTAGGAAATCTGTTGCTTCATTCACCTGCTGGGTCATCAAATATCCTCAAGTAGTCAACGGTCATGCTCATATGAATAGACAGATGATAATTACATTTCCAACACGCAAGTTTCAACATTACCATGAAAATATTAAATTAATGGATAAAAATGAGGAGGAAGAGACGAAAATCGAATACTTCATATTGCTCTGTGCTAAATTGTGATATCAGGCAGGCTCTGGCAAATTACCATAACATTTTATCAGCAGGTGATTTGAGTCTGCCCAGGTTCTGTGAATTTCTTCCACTTCTGAGTCATGTAATACTTGCGTATTTCAGCCTAAACCCAACTGAGACTGTGATGTAGTTTTTTTAAGCTGAAATGGATAAGGAGAAAGGACTTTTCAGCTTCTACATGGTTCTGACCTACATAGAGAAGCTATAAGCTAAAAGTTCCTTACTCGATGGCAAATCCTGAAACTTAAGGGTTAGCATCGCTGGCTAATATGGTTTCCTCTATGGAGCTGATGGATAAAGGGTTAATAACTAGCATGAGCCATATGCCTGTAGTAAGCAAGAATCTGTAGCTGTGTCTTCTCTGTCTTAAGGATTAGCTCGCATTTGTAGCTAACTGTGCCTTGGGTTAGGTGTCATCTGTAGCTAACTGTGCTTTCTCCGTCTTAAGGGTTAGTTAGCATCTGTAGCTAAATGTATCTCCTCTGTATCAGAAGCTTAAAGGTTAGTTACCGTATGTGGCTCACTGTATGTACTCTGTGTTTGCAGCAACTGCTGAAGATGCGTGAAGAAATGAAACAGAGGGAGGCAGAGTTGGAGAAGAGTGTGGAGGACAAACAGCAGCTGGAGAGCCAAGTACAGAGCCTCAAGGAAGGACTGGAGAGTCTGAAGAAAACACGCACACCACAGGTCGGTAACACACACACACACACACCACAGGTCAGTAACACACAGACACACACACACCACAGGTCAGTAATACACACACACCACACACACACACAGACACACAGACACACAGACACACACACACGCACACGCACACGCACACGCACAAACACACACACACACACACACACACACACACACACACACATCCTATCATTGTGTGTTTTTGTTTTACCTTGTTTTATTTAGTATTACATTGTTAATGATTACTGTATTGTTGTCGTTAAAGCTTGCAAGAAAGGCATTTTACTGCACTTGTGCATCTGACACTTGTGTGAGACATTGCTAGATAATGTCAGCCATCTTGTACTCATGTTCCCTGATACAATAGTAAGCTGCCGCTCATTGTCTTATTGTATACCCAGTTCTCTTCACCATTAGTTCCTTTGTTTCCCTTTGAGAACGAGGAGGGATGGGATGAAGGCTCTCAGTCAAGAGAGAATACTGTGTGTGGTTCATGAGTTTGGCTGGCTGTAAAGACCACTGGGGTTTGAAATGTAATTACCATATCTGATTTGTGCTGTAATAAGAATGAAACTAGTTCTAAAATGAGTTTCAATGTATGAGAAATGTTTCAGCTACCAGAGCCCAGGCTGTGGTAGACATTAATGACAGTTTATTCAGTTTCAAAAGTTTTACATTTCTCCTTTATCTTCTTTGGGCTGCAAGCCCGAAGCCGGGCACAATATGACAACAGCCACTTCAAGTGCAGGGCGCGAAATTCAAAATATATTTTTTAGAAATATTTAACTTTCACACATTAACAAGTCCAATACAGCATATGAAAGATAAACATCTTGTGAATCCAGCCACATGTCCGATTTTTAAAATGTTTTACAGCGAAAACACCACATATATTTATTTTAGCTCACCACCAAATACAAAAAAGGACAGACATTTTTCACAGCACAGGTAGCATGCACAAAGCCAACCTAACTAACCAAGAACAAACCAAACTAACCAAGAAACAACTTCATCAGATGACAGTCTTATAACAATGTTTTGTTCAAAAAATGTGCATATTTGAGGTATAAATCAGCTTTACATTGCAGCTACCATCACAGCTACCGTCACAAATAGGACCGAAGCAGCCAGAGTAATTACAGACACCAACATCAAATACCTAAATACTCATCATAAAACATATCTGAAAAATCATTGGTGTACAGCAAATTAAAGACAAACATCTTGTGAATCCAGCCAATATTTCAGATTTTTTTAAGTGTTTTACAGCGAAAACACAATATAGCATTATATTAGCTTACTACAATAGCCTACCACACTACCGCATTCATTCATCAAGGCATGTTAGCGATAGCAATAGGCACATTAGCGATAGCGAATAAACCAGCAAAAGATATATAATTTTTGACTAACCTTGATAAGCTACATCAGATGACAGTCCTATAACATCAGGTTATACATACACTTATGTTTTGTTCGAAAATGTGCATATTTAGAGCTGAAATCAGTGGTTATACATTGTGCTAACGTAGCAACTTTTTCCCAGAATGTGCGGATATTTTTATGACACTCAACTATTCTGACCAAATAACTATACATAAACGTAACAAAAAAATACATGTTGTATAGGAAATGATAGATACACTAGTTCTTAATGCAATCGCCATGTTAGAATTCTAAAAATAACTTCATTACGACATCCAGCTTAGTTATAGCGAGAGCGTGCCCAAAATCTGGGCGCAAACGACTAGTACAACATGTTCGACAGATATATGAAATAGCATCATAAAATGGGTCCTGCTTTTGACGATCTTCCATCAGAATGTTGTACAAGGGGTCCTTTGTCCAGAACAATCGTTGTTTGGATTTAGAATGTCCTCTTCTCCAGTCAATTAGCACGGAAAGCTAGCAAAGTGGCGTAAAGCTCTCCTTCCTGAACATACGCAGACAAAGCAACACGCCTGACGTCCCGAAAAAATTTCAATAATCTAATAAAACTATATTGAAAAAACATACTTTACGATGATATTGTCACATGTATCAAATAAAATCAAAGCCTGAGATATTAGTCGTCTATAACGACAGCTTATCAGAAGGCAAAACCAGGTGCCTTCTCGCGCTCTCCAGAAAACAGGAAACTGGTGACACGTCATACAGAGAGCTTTTATTCGACCCCAGATCAAGTTATACACTCCATTTCTTCTCTCACTGCCTGTCGACATCTAGTGGAAGACATATGAAGTGCATGTATACTAATAAATATCAAGGACATTTATAGGCAGGCCCTAGAACAGAGCATCGATTTCAGATTTTCCACTTCCTGTCAGGAAGTTTGCTGCAAAATTAGTTCTGTTTTACTCACAGATATAATTCAAACGGTTTTAGAAACTAGAGAGTGTTTTCTATCCAATAGTAATAGTAATATGCATATTGTACGAGCAAGAATTGAGTACGAGGCCGTTTAAATTGGGCACGATTTTACCCCAAAGTGAAAAAAGCGCCCTCTGTCCTCAACAGGTTAAGAACTAGTGTATCTTTCATTTGCTGTACAACATGTATTTTTTAGTAAAGTTTATGATGAGTACTTTGATTAGATTAGGTGACTGTCCAAAATATCTCCGGATAATTTTGTGCAGTTTGGCTACGTATTCACATTGTAAAACCACGATTTGTACCGCTAAATATGCACATTTTCGAACAGAACATATATGTATTGTGTAACAGGATGTTATAGGACTGTCATCTGATGAAGTTTGTCAAGGTTAGTGAATAATTTAATATCTTTTGCTGGTTTTTGCAATCGCTACATTTTGCTGCTGATAAATGCGTTTGTGTGGTTGGCTATTGTGGTAAGCTAATATAATGCTATATTGTGTTTTCGCTGTAAAACACTTAAAAAATCTGAAATATTGGCTGGATTTACAAGATGTTTATCTTTCATTTGCTGTACACCATGTATTTTTCATAAATGTTTTATGATGAGTATTTAGTTATTTCATGTTGCTCTCTGTAATTATTCTTGCTGCTTCGGTGCTATTTGTGATTGTAGCTGCAATGTAAAACTATGATTTTATACCTCAAATATGCACATTTTTCGAACAAAACATAAATGTATTGTGTAACATGTTATAAGACTGTCATCTGATGAAGTTGTTTCTTGGTTAGTGACTAATTGTATCTATATTTTGTCGGTTTTTTGAAAGCTACCTATGCAGTGAATAAATAGCATTGTGTGTTTGGCTATTGTGGTGAGCTAACATAAATATATATTGTGTTTTCGCTGTAAAACATTTAAAAAATCGGACATGTTGGCTGGATTCACAAGATGTTTATCTTTCATTTGCTGTGTTGGACTTGTTGATGTGTGGAAGTTAAATATTTCTAAAAAATATTTTTTGAATTTCGCGCTCCGTGAAGGCAGCGGAATGTTGTGGATGTTCCGCTAGTGGATCCCCGGGGCGAGAAAGGTTAAACAAGTTGTAATAGGAGACAGAATGCGATCGGATCATCATCTAATTGGCATTCACATAACTCTTATAGATTTTCCACGTGGACAGGGATATTGGAAATTTAATTAATCAAAGTTTACTGGAAGACAACTTATTTTTAACTAAGAGAAAATAATTTATAACTGTATTTTTCCAGTATAATATAGATTCAGCAAATCCCCATATTGTTTGGGATACCTTTAAATGTACCTTCAGAGGTCATTCAATTCAATATTCATCAATAATTTTTAAAAAAGCAGTTTCTGGCTAAAGAGACAAGACTAACAAGGGAAATCCATGAACTAATAGTACAGGTAGATAGCAATAAAAACGATACTACAGAGATAAAACACAAAAAGAATTTGAGGAACATTTTCAAGAACGATCTAATGTAATCTATTACAAAAATAAAGCAAACTGGATGAAATATGGAGAAAAATGCACAGAATTCTTCCTGGATCTCAAACACAGGAACGCTAACAAAAATAATTTTTGCAGAAACTCGTTACTGAAGACAGAATGATATTTTAAAAGAGGAAGCTAATTATTTTAGACAGATGTTCTCTTTTCCGTCTCATCCTCTCCCACTGAATGAAGATTGCGGTAAAGAATTCTTTCCAAATAATACAAAAATTGAAAAATTAACAAATGTACAGAAAGATCAGTACGAAGGCCAAGTTACAGAGGAATAACTTTTTGATGATATTAAATCCTTTCAGTCTGCAAAAACCCCAGGGCTTGATGGCATACCAGTAGAGGTATATCAAGCCTTTTTTGATATACTAAAAGCTCAATTTTTAGATTGTTTTAACTACTCCTATAGAAATGGTAGTCTGTCAGGTACTCAGCAGGAAGGTCTGATTTCTCTATTATTAAAACAAGACCCAGACCCAGTCTGTCTAAAAAACTGGAGGACCCTTACACTTCAATGTTGTGATGCAAAAATACTAGCGAAGTGCATAGCACTCATAATTAAAAGGGTTTTGCAAGGTATTGTTCATCCTGATTCGACAGGTTTTTTACATGGACGATACATTGGAGATAATATATGACAACTACTAGAAATACTAGAACATTATGAAACATCTATGAATCCAGGCCTGGTATTTATAGATGATTTTGAAAAGGCATTAAAGTAAGGTAAGACTGGATTTTATTTATAAATGCCTGGACTTTTTCAATTTGGGTAATACTCTTAAAAAATGGGTAAAAAATAATGTATAGCAACCCCAGGTGTAAAATAGTAAATAACGTCTACTTCTCAGAGAGTTTTGAATTGTCAAAAGGAGTTAAACAAGGGTGTCCGCTATCACCATATCTATTCGTTATGGCCATCGAAATGCTAGCTATTAAAATCAGATCCATTAACAACATTAGAGGATTAGAAATCCAAGGCATAAATACAAATTTGTCCATGTATGCCCAATGACTAAAGTTTTACATTAAGTCCGCAAGCTATATCCCTGCAATGTCTCATTGAAGATCTAGATAACTTTTCTGTACTCTCTGGACTAAAACCTAATTATGATAAGTGTGCAATATTACATTTTGGATCTTTAAAAAATACAACTTTTACATTACCCTACAGTTTACCTATAAAATGGGCCGATTGTGAAGTAGACATACTTGGTATTCATATCACAAAACATATAAATAAGCTCTCCTCATTGAATTTCAATAGAAAACTTGTAAAAATAGACAAGATCCTGCAACCATGGAGAGGTAAATACCTGTCTATTTATGGAAAAAGTGCCCTGATTAACTCCTTAGTCATATCTCAGTTTACTCACTTACTTATGGCGCTGACTACTCCTGGTGATTCGTTTTTAAAATCATATAAGCAAAAAAGATGTTGCTTTATCTGTGACGCTAAACCAGACAAAATTAAGTGTGCCTATCTATATAATGAATATGAATTGGGTGAGTTGAGATTATTAAATATAAAAGCACTAAACCTCCTCTAAAAGCTTCACTTGGTCAAACGTTTTACTTGAACCCTAAATGGTTCTCAAGTAGATTACTAAGAAAGCTCATCCATTGTTTAAAAATGGCCTTTTTGCATTTGTGCAGATTGCCATGTCTCATTTTCGATTAATTTAAAATTATACTTTTTTCAAAGTATCTCCCTTTTTCAAACAAGCATTGCAGAGCTGGCTACAATTTCAATTTCATCCCCATGAAAAGATAGAACAAATATTACAACAAATATTAGAGTTGATAAAATGTGCTGGTTGATAAAATGCCTGTATTTATTGAAAAGGGTATTTTGTTCTAAAATGATTTTGTAAATTGGAATGGTAGAGTTATGTCCTTCATGGAGTTATCAGAATTGTATGGGAAGGTCTGCTATATCCAAGAGTACAACCAATTGATTACAGCATTACCCCAAAAATGGAGGAGGCAGGTGGCAGCTAGAGGAGGTAGGAAAGGTCTGTCTGCCCAATATAAAGGATCAAAACTTGCGGAGGAATAAACATAGCATAAATGGGAAAGTATACCAGTTTCATCTGAGGACCAGGATGTTGACAACTGTGCCATACAGATTGCAAAATAGTTGGGAAAATATTTTTGATGTACCGATTCCATGGTACAGGGTGTATGAGTTGATATATAAAACAACGCAAGATTCAAGATTTGTCCTTTTCAGCTAAAATTATTATATAGAATTCTTTCCACCAACAAAATGTTGAATATTTGGGGCATAAAATCATCAAAGCTCTGCAGATTTATTTTGGTATTGCTCTCGGGTAGCCTGTTTCTGGTCTCAGGTTCAGGAATGGCTGAAAAGGCATAGCATTGATATAAAATGGACCCTATAAATAGTACTGTTAGGAGATCTGGAGAGACCGGTTCAGTCAATTACTAATATAATAATACTCTTAGTAAAAGTATTTATCTTGATTCTATTCGAATTGATTCTATTCGATTAGAAAGATTGAAATTGTATGTTAAACATCACAGCAGAGTTGAAAGATATTTGTTGCATAGAAACCCGAAGAGGGTGGCCAACAGAGATAGATGAGATGGGCTGAGGGAAGCTGAGGTTTGGGATGTGGAATTGGAGACAAGTGGGAGTGGAGTTGCTGTGCGGGAGATAGAATGATGGTCAAAGATAAACATTTATTTAAAACATAAACGTTTTTTATTTAATTTTGTTTTTGTTTATTTATATATATTTTTGCATTGTTGTTTTCTGTTTTCTGTTATCTTCTGTCTTTTTCTTTTTCTCTTTAGTTCATTCTCTTGGTTGTTGGTGCATTGGGGGGTTATTGGGGGTGGGGAATGGAATTAATTGTATTTTTATTTCATTTTTCTACTTGGAGGGGGACTGTGGGAGGGGTCTCAAATGGTTAAGGGACAGCTATTGGGGAACTGTGGGGGGATCTTGTAGGGTTCGGGTTCATGTTTTTTGGCCTAGTGGGAGATCTATCAACATGACCTTGAGCAGTGCATTGACCCTGGATGCTTCTGTGTGTCACTCTGAATGAGAGTCTGTTGGATGACTGGTATAATGTAGTTGTTGAGCGGCTTCACTGCAAGTATATTGTATGTTTCAGATATTCAATAATAAAAAATAAAAACGTAAAGTTTTATCTCAATCTCTTCATTCAAAGACTCAATCATGGACACTCTTACTGACAGTTGTGTCTGCTTTGCGTGATGTATTGTTGTCTCTACCTTCTTGCCCTTTGTGCTGTTGTCTGTGCCCAACAATGTTTGCACCCTGTTTTGTTCTGCTACCGTGTTGTGTTGCTACCATGTTGTTATCAAGTTGTGTTGCTACCATGCTGTGTTGTCATGTGTTCCTGCCATGCTATGTTGTCGTCTTAGATCTCTCTCTATGTAGTGTTGAGTTGTCTCTCTTGTCGTGATGTTTGTTTTGTCCTATATTTTTATTTTATTTATTTTTATTTATAATCCCAGCCCCCATCCCTGCAGGGGGCCTTTTGCCTTTTGGCAGGCTGTCATTGTAAATAAGAATTTGTTCTTAACTGACTTGCCTAGTGAAAAATAACAATATATATATATATACCACCACTGGCTCCAACTAGCACCTTTATATTAGCTTTATATCACCACTGGCTACAACTAGCATCTTTATACTAGCCATATATCATTTCTGGCTACAACTAGCATCTTTGCATTAGCTATACCGGTATATCACCACTGGTTACAACCAGTTCATTATTATCCCCCCTCCAAAACTGTCTTGTCTCACATCCGCAAATATCGAAAACACTTAAGTTAATTGTATGTCTTTAGGGGCTAAAATCCATCTAAAATCCATCTTTAGCCAGTGTTAATGGTTATGTTGCTTATGGTATAATATTGGCTGAGCAGGATTCCAGAACGAGGGTTGACAAGAGCATGAGATTCCTGTTCAATCAGCTATTTAATTGGATAAAGATAATATGGATATGAGAGAGTCAAATGGTGCGTGGTCCATATTTGATTTCTTCTTTTCCAATCTCGACACATTTTCTCTTCTCTGCCTCCCGTAGCCGCTTGACTAGTTGTTTCATTGACTTTTTTAATTTGTCATTTTAGACCTGCTGGCTGGGTAATACATGTCATTTCAAATCAAAGAGATCACAGGGTTGTCAATATCTGGTTTAATAGTGATACTGTACATTAGAATGCCGCTAGTCACTGAAATGTGTCCCCTTCTAGTGATCCATGGGTAATATAGTAAATAAAACATGTATACACGTAGAGATGAACCCCTTCCAGTGATCCATGGTAAATATGGTAATTAAAACATGTACACACATAGAGATGAACCCCTTCCAGTGATCCATGGTAAATATGGCAATTAAAACATGTATACACATAGAGATGAACCCCTTCCAGTGATCCATGGTAAATATGGGGATTAAAACATGTATACACGTAGAGATGAACCCCTTCCAGTGATCCATGGTAAATATGGGGATTAAAACATGTATACACGTAGAGATGAACCCCTTCCAGTGATCCATGGTAAATATGGTAATTGAAACATATATATCAGTAGAGATGAACCCCTTCCAGTGATCCATGGTAAATATGGTAATTAAAACATATATATCAGTAGATATGAACCCCTTCCAGTGATCCATGGTAAATATGGTAATTAAAACATGTATACAAGTAGATATGAACCCCTTTCAGTGATCCATGGTAATTAAAACATGTATACAAGTAGATATGAACCCCTTTCAGTGATCCATGGTAAATATGGTAATTAAAACATGTATACACCTAGAGATGATCCCCTTCCAGTGATCCATGGTAAATATGGTATTTAAAGCATGCATACACGCAGAGATGAACGCCTTCTAGTGATCCATGGGTAATATGGTAATTAAAACATGTATACACGTAGAGATGAACCCCTTCCAGTGATCCATGGGTAATATTGTAATTAAAGTATGTATACACGCAGAGATGAACCTCTTCCAGTGATCCATGGTAAATATGGTAATTAAAGCATGTATACACGCAGAGATGAACCCCTTTGTCACGCCCTGACCTTAGAAAGCCTTTTTATTTCTCTATTTGGTTAGGTCAGGGTGTGATTTGGGGTGGGCATTCTAGTATTGTATATTTCTTTGTTGGCCGGGTATGGTTCCCAATCAGAGGCAGCTGTCTATCGTTGTCTCGGATTGGGGATCATACTTAGGCAGCCCTTTTTCCCACCTTCAGTTGTGGGATCTTGTTTTCTGTTTAGTATTCCTGCCTGACAGAACTGTGCGCTTTCGTTTTCACGTTTGTTATTTTGTGTTATTTTATTTTGTGACATGATTGTCAGTGACGGCTTTTCCCATTTTTATGATTGACTCTAGCTGGAGACCTCACCGCGAGATGACAGAGGGGGCGAGGAGAGTGCTGATCAAGTCAGTATAAGTGGAAAAGAGATGTGACCCTCTCCAACCCTCTCTCTCCCTCTCCCTCTCCCTCTGTTTCCATTCTCTCTCCTTATCTCTCTTTTTTTCTCCCTGTCTCTAGTTTTCTATTTTCTCTGTGAATATCTTTGTTTCTTCCTCTCTCTGTTTCTCTGTTCCTCACGCTCTGTTTCACTGTCCCTCACTCTCCCTGTTTCTCTGTTCCTCACTCTCTCTGTCTCCTCTTCCAGTGACATGACAGATCATTACATACCAATCCAGTGCAGGAGGACTTTATTTGTTGCAGGATTAATCAACCCGACACAACTGGGTTAGGAAATCAAGAGCTTGTCCCATATCTCGCACGCACGCACACGCGCACACACACACACACACACACACACACACACACACACACACACACACACACACACACACACACACACACACACACACACACACACACACACACACAGTAATGAAGAACATTGCCCCGGGTGAACCCCTGTAAGAGTTGCCACTGTGCCTGGGTCAGCACCCACACAAACGCACATCAGTCACACAGACACAAACACACATACCTGGTATTGTTGTCCATTCGTTTTCTTCAATTAGAAGATGGGTGGTAGCGTTAGGGGGAAATATAAAAACATATTTAAAATAATATACACTGCTCAAAAAAATAAAGGGAACACTTAAACAACACAATGTAACTCCAAGTCAATCACACTTCTGTGAAATCAAACTGTCCACTTAGGAAGCAACACTGATTGACAATAAATTTCACATGCTGTTGTGCAAATGGAATAGACAAAAGGTAGAAATTATAGGCAATTAGCAAGACACCCCCAAAAAAGGAGTGATTCTGCAGGTGGTGACCACAGACCACTTCTCAGTTCCTATGCTTCCTGGCTCATGTTTTGGTCACTTTTGAATGCTGGCGGTGCTCTCACTCTAGTGGTAGCATGAGACGGAGTCTACAACCCACACAAGTGGCTCAGGTAGTGCAGTTCATCCAGGATGGCACATCAATGCGAGCTGTGGCAAAAAGGTTTGCTGTGTCTGTCAGCGTAGTGTCCAGAGCATGGAGGCGCTACCAGGAGACAGGCCAGTACATCAGGAGATGTGGAGGAGGCCGTAGGAGGGCAACAACCCAGCAGCAGGACCGCTACCTCCGCCTTTGTGCAAGGAGGTGCACTGCCAGCGCCCTGCAAAATGACCTCCAGCAGGCCACAGATGTGCATGTGTCAGCATATGGTCTCACATGGGTCTGAGGATCTCATCTCGGTACCTATTGGCAGTCAGGCTACCTCTGGCGAGCACATGGAGGGCTGTGCGGCCCAACAAAGAAATGCCACCCCACGCCATGACTGACCCATCGCCAAACCGGTCATGCTGGAGGATGTTGCAGGCAGCAGAACGTTCTCCACGGCGTCTCCAGACTCTGTCACGTCTGTCACATGTGCTCATGTGCTCAGTGTGAACCTGCTTTCATCTGTGAAGAGCACAGGGCGCCAGTGGGGAATTTGCCAATCTTGGTGTTCTCTGATAAATGCCAAACGTCCTGCACGGTGTTGGGCTGTAAGCACAACCCCAACCTGTGGACGTCGGGCCCTCATACCACCCTCATGGAGTCTGTTTCTGACCGTTTGAGCAGACACATGCACATTTGTGGCCTGCTGGAGGTAATTTTGCAGGGCGCTGGCAGTGCACCTCCTTGCACAAAGGCGGAGGTAGCGGTCCTGCTGCTGGGTTTTTGCCCTCCTACGGCCTCCTCCACGTCTCCTGATGTACTGGCCTGTCTCCTGTTAGCGCCTCCATGCTCTGGACACTACGCTGACAGACACAGCAAACCTTTTTGCCACAGCTCACATTGATGTGCCATCCTGGATGAACAGCACTACCTGAGCCACTTGTGTGGGTTGTAGACTCCGTCTCATGCTACCACTAGAGTGAGAGCACCGCCAGCATTCAAAAGTGACCAAAACATCAGCCAGGAAGCATAGGAACTGAGAAGTGGTCTGTGGTCACCACCTGCAGAATCACTCCTTTTTTGGGGGTGTCTTGCTAATTGCCTATAATTTCCACCTTTTGTCTATTCCATTTGCACAACAGCATGTGAAATTTATTGTCAATCAGTGTTGCTTCCTAAGTGGACAGTTTGATTTCACAAAAGTGTGATTGACTTGGAGTTACATTGTGTTGTTTAAGTGTTCCCTTTATTTTTTTGAGCAGTGTATATATTTACAACAACAACAAAAATTGGGGGTTGGAAATGATGCAGATATTTACATTGATGGAAGCCACAATCTATCTGCAATATTAAAGCTGATACCCCCTAAATTATTATAATATTTTTTTTACACATACCCAACCCTGCCTCCTCCAACCTGTCAGAAGCCCACAGTAAACAACAGCTTAATCATTAGCATCGCTAACACTGCCAGCTTTCTCTCTCTCTCTTTCCTCCCTCCATTTGGCTCCCTCTGTATTTTCTCTTTCCTCTTTGCCTTATTTGTCTCTCCTCCTCTCTTCTCCCACTGCCTGTATGATGTTTCTAGGGCTGTGTGTGTGTGTGTGTGTGTGTGTGTGTGTGTGTGTGTGTGTGTGTGTGTGTGTGTGTGTGTGTGTGTGTGTGTGTGTGTGTGTGTGTGTGTGTGTGTGTGTGTGTGTGTGTGTGTGTGTGTGTGTGTGTGTGTGTGTGTGTGTGTGTGTGTGTGTGTGTGTGTGTGTCAAACAGTCTAACAGTGTTTTCTCCTCTTGTCCTGTAGGAGGCGACAGCATTAGAAGTGGTTTCCTGCAGTCAGGAGAAGGAGAGTCTGCCCCCAGAGAAGATTCCCTCTAGTCCTGTTTACTCTGAGAGAGAGGCCTTGCTAGTTGGTAAGTTCAGCTAAAATTACAATAACCTTACTTCAACATTATAATAATGTTGTGCTAACCTAACTATAGAGGAGTAGATCCCCCCAGTCCAGTCCACTCTGAGAGAGAGGCCCAGCTAGTGGGTACATTCACCTAACATAACTATAACGTTACTAGGCTTATAACATTAGTATAACGTTACTATAACATCACTATACCATTACTACAACTTCACTATAACATTTCTATAAAATCACTATAACATTGCTATAACATCACTATAATGTTATAAAAACCTAACATTAGTATAGAGGAGAAAAGTCCCCCAGCCCTGTCCACTCTGAGAGAGTGGCCTTGCTAATTCGTATCTGGGTCTATACTCTGTAGAACATTACTAGAGAAAGTGAAGCTACCTAAAAAGGAGATCCCTGCTTGGTGCCCATGTTCTCCTCCTCCTCCCACCTAATTATTGTCTGGGCGGGTTCACACGTTTTAATTTGCTGGTTGACTGAGGCCTTCAGCACCTCTACTGTTTCTAATCACCACAGCCTTCTGGCTGCCTAGTGCCTACCAACGAGGAGATACAAAGATTGTGCTCACTCCTTCTCCCTCTCTCGCTCTGTTTATCAGTGTTTCTTGTTGGGTTTTACAGTATTTGCTGGGGGGCAAGTGGTTCTGGATTTCTTTGGTTTCATGAAAGCCAAATGAAAGCCCCCCCCCCCCCCTAAAAGATTTAGATGCACTATTGTAAAGTGGCTGTTCCACTGGATGTCATAAGGTGAATGCACCAATTTGTAAGTCGCTCTGGATAAGAGCGTCTGCTAAATGACTTAAATGTAAATGTAAATGTAAAGCAGAAAGCTACAGAGATATGAGGAAGAGGAGTTAAGGGGTAGCCTTTTAGCCATGAGACCAAACAGCAATGTGTGTGTCTCTGCACACATGTATACAAGGTAGTTTGCTGTACTACCTAATATGTTGCCAGGACTGGATATCTTCATTTGACATTTAAATCATTAAGCAGAAGCTCTTATCCAGAGCAACTTACTGGAGCAATTAGGGTTAAGTGCCTTGCTCAATCGCACTTCGACAAATGTTTCACCCAGTCAGCTCGACGATTAAAACCAGCCACTTTTCGGATACTGGCCCAACACTTTTAACCGCTAGGTCACCTTCAGGGTTGGGGAGTAACAGATTACATGTAATCTGTTACACATAAAGGATTACAAAAAAATTGTAACTGTAATCCGATACGTTACCAGCAAAAATATTATAATCAGATTACAGATACTTTTGAAAAAACAGATGATTACTTCGCGGATTACTTTTAAATTCAGAAAGGAGGTTTACGAGAAAAAAAATATTTGACACTTCCCTGTCTTCTCAATGACATTCAAATCAGCATTGAAAAATGCGCAAGTTTAAGTTTGTTCCACCTGAGCGAGTCTGACCAGAAGTCAGAGACCAATATGATGACACCAAATGAGTTTGATGGATGACGGGAAAAGAGCAGGAATAGGCTTTTTTAGTGTACAGTCCAAGCCATGTCTTCCAATGGTGCGACTGCTGTCGGCATCCAAAGATTATCCAACTTGAATATACGCTTAGAGGTAAGGATAACAGCAGTGGTGTAGTCTACAGCGGTACAGATATCACTTATTTTTGATATCTACATAGCGCATTGAGGTGAATCACACTGCTGCTTTCTCATTTAGCTATTAGCGCCTTACGTATTGTGGCTGTTGTGAATTGCTGTTCACAAATCTAAATGTCTATTTGAACCCAATAATTTTTGAATTCAAGATGTTTAAGCTGCCTATCAATCATTGTTTTTGAAACCAGTGTACAGCCAGTAAAAAATGAGCTCTTGCAACAACTGCACAGTGCGGATTCCATCCCTCAGTTTTTTACCAAAACAGAGGCGGGGCGACTGTTTTATTATGGTTTCATCTGTGGATTTTCCCTTTAAACAACTGCATATTATCAAGATATCAAAGTGTCACCAACAAAAAGGTAAACAATAGGCCCATAACAAATGCAAGCATATGGCATTCATTTTTCACATGTAAATAGCACTTTTCAGTAGTGCTCAAAGCATGCCATTCCATTAGCGAAGCACTTATTTTTCAACTCGAATCAGTGAGCCCAATCAGTTCTCCATGACAACAAAATCATAAACCACAGAGTAGGGCTGGCTTATAAGTCCTTTGTTTTGAGGTTATGCTCAGGTAAAACAATTTGTCTAATCTATACTTCCATATCTCCACGTCCTATTCTTGAAGATCAAGGGGTTTAACATTTATTGGAATGAATGGAATTCTGATAGACTTTGGTTTTCATTGTAAAGATATAATTTAAACGTACTACTATATGTTGTAGAAAGCGATGGGTTAGAAGAAGCCTAAATAACCAATCCATGAAGTAAAATTGAACATCCATATATGGCCAGCTATGTAAACTTTAACATTGATTTATCTTGCGGTAGATGTGGTTCAATTGGAAACATACATTTTTGTCTTCTTCTAATGCCTCTTAAGGGGAAAGTAATCTAGAAGTAACTGAATATAATCAGATTACGTTACTGAGTTTGGGTAATACAAAAGTTATGTTACTGATAAATATTTTGGACAGGTAAATAGTAACTGTAACAGATTACATTTAGAATCTACCCAAACCTGGCTACCTGCCTCCAACCCTGGCTACCTCCTCCTTCCCAGTGTATTGGTATTTCTTAGGAATAGGAGAATGTCATGCCAGAATGATCATATGATTGTCTCAGAGGTAGTTAGGTAGCTAATGGGGTGCTCCGCTCCCTCCCTCCATGCCGGCCCACTCTGGCTGCTCAGTGAGGTAGAGACTGCTGGTGAGGATTCTGGGTGTTCTCTCTGCCAGAATCGCTCTACATGACGTTTTGTTTGAAGATTAATTGAAGGTAGCACCACAGGGAAAACGGGACATTGGCTCCTAAGTGAACTCATAAAGAAAGAAAGGTCTGCATCTTTAACTGCTTTATCCCCCTCTAGTGCAGGTAGAGTCTCTATGTGTTAGCTGTAGGTTAGCTATAGGTTAGCTATAGGTTAGCTGTAGGCAGTGTCGATTTTAGCATGTACATTTTGTACATGCTAAAAAAATTGTAGACCTCCACAAGTCTGGTTCATCCTTGGGAACAATTTTCAAACGCCCGAAGGTACCACGTTCATCTGTACAAACAATAGTACGCACGTATAAACACCATGGGACCACACAGCCGTCATACTGCTCAGGAAGGAGACGCTCTGTCTCCTAGAGGTGAACGTACTTTGGTGTGCAAATCAATCCCAGATCAACAGCGAAGGACCTTATGAAGATGCTGGAGGACACTGGTACAAAAGTATCTGTATGCACAGTAAAACGAGTCCTATATCGACATAACCTGAAAGGCCACTCAGCAAGGAAGAAGCCACTGCTCCAAAACCGCTATAAAAAAGATTGTAGTTTTTGGAGAAATATCCTCTGGTCTGATGAAACAACAATATAACTGTTTGGCAATAATGACCATTGTTATGTTTGGAGGAAAAAGGGGGAGACTTGCAAGTCGAAGAACACCATCCCAACCGTGAAGCACGGGGGTGGCAGCATCATGTTTTGGGGGTGCTTTGCCGAAGGAGGGACTGGTGCACTTCACAAAATAGATGGCATCATAAGGTAGGACAATTATGTGGATATATTGAAGCAACATCTCAAGACATCAGTCAGGAAGTTAAAGCTTGCTCGCAAATGGGTCTTCCAAATGGACAATGACCCCAAGCATACTTCCAAAGTTGTGACAAAATGGCTTAAGGACAACAAAGTCAAGGTATTGGAGTGGCCATCACAAAGCCTTGACCTCAATCCTATAGAAACTTTGTGGGCAGAACTGAATTAGTGTGTGCGAGCAAGGAGGCCAACAAACCTGACTCAGTTACACCAGCTCTGTCAGGAGGAATGGGCCAAAATTTACCCAACTTATTGTGGGAAGCTTGAGGAAGGCTACCCGAAACGTTTGACCCAAGTTAAACAATTTATAGGCAATGCTACCAAATACTAATTAAGTGTATGTAAACTTCTGACCCACTGGGAATGTGATGAAAGAAATGCAAGCTGAAATAAATCATTCTCTCTACTATTATTCTGGCATTTCACATTCATACAATAAAGTGGTGATCCTAACTGACCTAAACAGGGAATATTTACTCAGATTAATTATCAGGAATTGTGAAAAACTGAGTTCAAATGTATTTGGCTAAGGTGTATGTAAACTTCCGACTTCAACTGTAGCTGATATGGCTGACCTGCTTAAACAAATGTGGTTTCTAATGACAATTGAGATGTACAAACTATGGCATAAGGGGATGACAAGCGCCTAAGAGGCAGATCTGTAAATTCGATTAAGACATCAATGAGCGAGCTAGGATGGACGTAATCAACATAACTATTTGTTAAGCACTTTTGAATTGTACAGCAGTAGAATTCAGAAAATGGGCCATTCTTACAGTTTTCTCCCTGTACACCAAGTGAGAACCATAGAATAAAGGGGGCATATAAGCAGACAATGAAACCTCTTACAATATTCTATGATTACATTTCTCTAAAACAGGTTAAAGGCTACATGTGCACCACCAAGTCAGAACAGTAGGTGAAATTAAGAGGGGTACATAGACCAAATTATTAGGGTGAGGCACATGCGCTACTAACATCTTACTACACAACATACACTTAGTATTACTTTCTTAGCTACAGTATACATATCTCCCTGGCATATTAGATCATTTATGCAGCAGCATACAATACGTCTTTGGACTTACCTTGTTGTGCTGTGATCACTTGAACAGGAAGGTGGTGCGGCGCTCCTTCGTGGGCAAATTTTGTCATCAAAGTCTGGTCTTCTCTGGATTTATGGTGCTTTCAAAACAACTGTGAAATCGGGAAAAAAACAAGGTCGAATCATGCTGACGTCATTTATCTTCAGGTCGTAGTTCTAGAAAAGAGGTCGGATTTACAATTCCGATTTGGATGAACGTTCAAAACGTATTTTTCCAGTCGGAGCTTGTTTATTCCTGACTTCCCAGTTGTCTTGAACTCACTGAAGTCAAGTTTTTGCAGTTCCGAGTTAACAGCTGATTTGAGCACAGCACAAATTATGCTTCATTGACAGCATGGCCAATGTTGAATGTTTATCATTTTGAACTTGGAAAAGAGCCCCTTAATCCCAGAATTGGGACCACAAAGCCACTGTCACACCATTCCTTCCAAACCACTCATTGTTGATTTTGCGATTTTGGCCGATGAGCACCGATACGTTTTATCTATAATTTCTCATCATTATTTATCTTCACATGAAAAGGATTAAAAAGGATTTGCCAGTATATTGTCGACTTCATTCAGGATGATGACTGCTAGCTAAGATTTTGAAAGTATGATGTTGACATGGATCAAAGATGCTGTACATATAACGTGATTTGACGTCATTGTATCTGCGGCCAATGACCTTGAGCCTTCTTGGATGGGCGCTTCTAATGTAACTATGGCAGAACCCAAAGGGCGAGAATTTTGAGGTGACGTATTGTCCCCATGAGAGAACACAAGCAATGCTCCGTGTTTTCTGCTGGCTTGCCCCACCACCACAGAAAGCACTGAGCTAGGCTGAAACACCTGCATTTTAGAGCTGTCTTACTCAAGAAAACAAAAAAAGAGACCATGTTTGTATGCGGCTTTTTTAACTCAAAGATAAGATGACGCCGGAGTAGAAGGCTGACGTTTTACGTGTTCATAACCAATTGTGTTTTTTGTTTGTTTCTTTATGTTGTTTGTAACTTATTTTTTAAACTTATTTTGTACATAATGTAGCTGCTACCATCTCTTATGACCGAAAATAACTTCTGGACATCAGAACTGCAATTACTCACCACGAACTGGCAGAATCCTTTTTTTCCTTTAATGAGTCTGACGAGCCCGATGTGAATGACATACTGCTTTCCTGGGAACAGGCCCAGATCCCCCTAATTTGCGTGAGGAGAAGGCAGAGAAAAAGGGTCCGGAGGGCGGGCTGCCTTCTGAGAATTCGTAGGCGATCGGATAAACCCCCACTGCCTTCCATTCTGATAGCAAACGTGCAATCTTTTGGAAATAAAATCAATGACCTACACGGAGGCTTAATCTACCAACGGGACATTCAAAACTATAATATCTTAGGGGCTTCACGGAGTCGTGGCTCAACATACTGTTTATATGCTGTATCGGCAGGATAGAACAGCGGCGTCTGGTATGACAAGGGGCGGCGGACAATGTATTTTTGGAAATAACAGCTGGTTCGCCATATTTAAGGAAGTCTCAAGGTTTTGCTCGCCTAAGGTAGAGTATCTCATGATAAGCTGTAGACCACACTATCTATCGAGAGAGTTTTCATTCGTATTTTTTGTAGCTGTCTACAAACCACCACAGACTGATGCTGGCAAACAGGAAAACGCTCACCCAGAGGCGGCAGTGCAGGGCGCGAAATTCAAAATATATTTTTTAGAAATATTTAACTTTCACACATTAACAAGTCCAATACAGCATATGAAAGATAAACATCTTGTGAATCCAGCCAACATGTCCGATTTCTAAAATGTTTTACAGCGAAAACACCACATATATTTATGTTAGCTCACCACAAAATACAAAAAAGGACAGACATTTTTCACAGCACAAGTAGCATGCACAAAGCCAACCTAACTAACCAAGAACCAACCAAACTAACCAAGAAACAACTTCATCAGATGACAGTCTTATAACATGTTATACAATAAATCTATGTTTTGTTCGAAAAATGTGCATATTTGAGGTATAAATCAGTTTTACATTGCAGCTACCATCACAGCTACCGTCACAAATAGGACCAAAGCAGCCAGAGTAATTACAGACACCAATGTCAAATACCTAAACACTCATCATTAAAAAAAAATCGATGGTGTATAGCAAATTACAGACAAACATCTTGTGAATCCAGCCAATATTTCAGATTTTTTATATTAGCTTACTACAATAGCCTACCACACTACCGCATTCATTCATCAAGGCACGTTGGCGATAGCGAATAAACCAGCAAAAGATATATAATTTTTGACTAACCTTGATAAGCTTCATCAGATGACAGTCCTATAACATCAGGTTATACATACACTTATGTTTTGTTCGAAAATGTGCATATTTAGAGCTGAAATCAGTGGTTATACATTGTGCTAACGTAGCATCTTTTTCCCAGAATGTGCGGATATTTTTATGGCACTCAACTATTCTGACCAAATAACTATACATAAACGTTACTAAAAAATACATGTTGTATAGGAAATGATAGATACACTAGTTCTTAATGCAATCGCCGTGTTAGAATTCTAAAAATAACTTAATTACGACATCCAGCTTAGGTATAGCGAGAGAGTACCCAAAATCTGGGCGCAAACGACTATTTCACATGTTCGACAGATATAGTCGAACATAGCATCATAAATAGCATCATAAAATGGGTCCTACTTTTGATGATCTTTCATCAGAATGTTGTGCAAGGGGTCCTTTGTCGGGAACAATCGTTGTTTGGATTTAGAATGTCCTCTTCTCCAGTCAATTAGCACGGAAAGCTAGCAAAGTGGCGCGAAGCTCTCCTTCCTGAACAAAGGCACACAACGCAACACGCCTAACGTTCCGAAAAAATTTCAATAATCTAATAAAACTATATTGAAAAAACATACTTTACGATGATATTGTCACATGTATCAAATCAATCAAAGCCGGAGATATTAGTTGTCTATAACGACAGCTTATCAGAAGGCAAAACCAGGTCCCTTCACGCGCTCTCCAGGAAACAGGAAACTGGTGACACGTCATGCCGAGAGCTTTTATTCGACCCCAGTCCAAGTTACACACTCCATTTCTTCTCTCACTGCCTATCGACATCTAGTGGAAGACGTATGAAGTGCATGTATTCTAAAAAATATCAAGGACATTTATAGGCAGGCCCTAGAACAGAGCATCGATTTCAGATTTTCCACTTCCTGTCGGGAAGTTTGCTGCAAAATTAGTTCTGTTTTACTCACAGATATAATTCAAACGGTTTTAGAAACTAGAGAGTGTTTTCTATCCAATAGTAATAATAATATGCATATTATTGAGCAAGAATTGAGTACGAGGCCATTTGAAATGGGCACCTTTTATCCGGCTACTCAATACTGCCCCTGCAGCCCAAACAGGTTAACGCAACCGTTGTGTAAGATTTCAAAAAAACTTTACGGAAAAAGCACACCATGCAATAATCTGAGTACGGCGCTCAGACACAAAAAACAAGCCATACAGGTACCCGCCATGTTGTGGAGTCAACAGAAGTCAGAAATAGCATTATAAATATTCACTTACCTTTGATCTTCATCGGAATGCACTCCCAGGAATCCCAGTTCCACAATAAATGTTTGTTTTGTTCGATAAAGTCCATAATTTATGTCCAAATACCTCCTTTTTGTTTGCACGTTTAGTTCCAAAATCCAAATTCATGCAGGCCAGATGAAAAGTCAAAAATTCCATTACAGTTCGTAGAAACATGTCAAACGATGTATAGAATCAATCTTTAGGATATTTTTAACATAAATCTTCAATATTGTTTCAACCGGAGAATTCCTTTGTCTGTAGAAATGCGATGGAACACAGCTAACTCTCAAGGGGGCGCGCCTGAGTGAGCTCGTGTCACTCTGCCAGAGCCCTGAGTCAATCAGCTCTTATTCCCTTATCCTTCACAGTAGAAGCATCAAAGAAGGTTATAAAGACTGTTGACATCTAGTGGAAGCCTTAGGAAGTGCAATACGACCCCATAGACACTGTATATTGGATAGGCAAACCTACAAACCTCAGATTTCCCACTTCTTGGTTGGAGTTTTTCTCAGGTTTTTGCCTGCCATGTGAGTTCTGTTTTACTCACAGACATCATTCAAACAGTTTTAGAAACTTCAGAGTGTTTTCTATCCAAATCTACTAATAATATGCATATCTTAGCTTCTGGGACTGAGTAGCAGGCAGCTTACTCTGGGCATCTTATTCATCCAAGCTACTCAATACTGCCCCCAGCCATAAGAAGTTAATAAATGCTGACAAAACTACAAAACAACCAAAATGTACAAAATAACAAAGTGGGTACAAAACCCGTCGCACACCAACACTAAATAGCACATCACATACAATCAAAACAATCTCCGACAAGGACATGAGGGGAAACAGAGGGTTAAATACACAACATGTAATTGATGGGATTGGACCCAGGTGTGAAGGAAGACAAGACAAAACCAATGGAAAATGAAAAATGGATCAGTGATGGCTAGAAGGTCGGTGACGTCGACCGTCGAACACTGCCCGAACAAGGAGAGGGACGACTTCGGCGGAAGTCGTGACACCAAGGGCACAATGACCAATTTGGCAGCAAAAGGAATGGATTTTTTTAGGGGGCATTATGGACACACAAGGGGGATGCCACCGAGAAATTCAAGGCCTGGTGAGAATATTATCAAGTGCTTGTCAAATTGTGAATGAGATACTGATGAAGTGTGTGCAGCCTGCATAAGAAACAAATCAAAGCTTGTGCCTTTCATATGACTTTTATCAAATCCTCTTCAGTCGCATCATTTAGCCTTAAAATGTATAAATATCTAAACATATAGCGCAGTGTTCGTATCACAACTAAAGTTGTATATATAACCTGTTTCTTTGTTAACCACTCAACACAGGATATCCGCATGTGTGCACTTCCTTGGAAAACACTTCATACTATAAAATAAGCAAAATAATGCCATGGAATTCTAGGGTAATCTTTTCTGCTAAATGAGCTATCGTAGCCCACAGCCATATGGCATAGCCAGATCAGGGCCTAACATAAGGACAACTCAGAGTATGCTATTCTGTTCTTCTGAAATAGACTACATTTTCTTCATGTTTCTTTAGACCTGTGTATAATAAATTATGGATTTATTGTGACGGTGTAGGCTATATTTATTCTACTTTTTAAAATGTAGATGTTCCAAAGGTCTGCATCAGTTGCTTCTAGGTGATGCATCACTAAATACAGTGCATTCGGAAAGTATTCAAATCCCTTGACTTTTTCCACATTTTGTCACTACAGCCTTATTACGTTACAGTTTTTTCCTCATCAATCTACACACAATACCTCATAATGCCAAAGCAGAAGCAGATTTTTAGAAATGTTTGCTAATATATATTTTTAAAAATTAACTAAAATGTTACATTTATATACACTACCGTTCAATGCTGATGTTGAGACTGGTGTTTTGCAGGTACAATTTAATGAAGCGGCCAGTTGAGGATTTGTGAGGCGTCACTGTAGGGATGGTGCCAGGTTTCCTCCAGATGCTTGGTATTCAGGCCAAACAGTTCAATCTTGGTTTCATTGGACCAGACAATCTGGTTTCTCATGGTCTGAGAGTCCTTTAGCTGCCTTTTGGCAAACTCTAAGCGGGCTGCCATGTGCCTTTTACTGAGGAGTGTCTTCCAACTGGCCACTCTACCATAAAGGCCTAGTGGAGTGCTGCAGAGATGGTTGCAGAGATGGTTGTCCTCCTGGAAGGTTCTCCCATCTCCACAGAGGAATGCTGGAGCTCTGTCAGAGTGACCATCGGGTTCTTGGTCACCTCCCTGACCAAGGCCCTTCTCCCTCGATTGCTCAGTTTGGCCGAGCAGCCAGCTTTAAGAAGAGTCTTGGTGGTTCCAAACTTCCATTTAACTATGATGGAGGCCACTGTGTTTTGGGGAACCTTCAATGCTGCAGAAAGTTTTTGGTACCCTTCCCCAGATCTTTACCTCGACACAATCCTGTCTCGGAGATCTACAGACAATTCCTTCGACCTCATGGCTTGGTTTTTGCTCTGACATGCACTGTCAACTGTGGGATATTATATAGACAGATGTGTGCCTTTTCAAATAATGTCCAATATATTGAATTTACCACAGGTGGACTCCAATCAAGTTGCAGAAACATCTCAAGGATGATCAATGGAAACAGGATGCACCTGAGCTCAATTTCGAGTCTCATAGCAAAGGCTCTGAATATTTATGGTATTTCTGTTTTTTTTGTACATTTGCTAACTTTTCTAAAAACCTGTATTCACTTTGTCATTATGAGGTATTGTGTGTAGATTGATGAGGAAAATGTTTTATTTAATCCATTTTAGAATAAGGCTGTAACGTAACAAAATGTGGAGAAGTGAAGGGGTCTGAATACATTCCGAATGCACCGTATGTCACGGGTAAGCGTATCCGAGCATACGTGCCCTATCCGAGCGTAGACGATGATGTGCTAGGTTAGCTGTGTGTCAGCTGTAGGTTAGCTGTATGTTAGCTATAGGTTAATAAAATACAGTTTGATACTCTTATGTCTATTGGATGGCATATTCTCGCTGGCTTTCATTTTGAACAGATGTGTAAATCAACACTCAGACTGAATTGAGGTGTTTGTACATATGATTGTAGGGTTGTAGTTATAGAGAATTAAACTACCTGTTAATATGGTATTCCAGTTTGATTGACAGCTGTATTGATGTCTCTGTTTGTCCTTCCTCAGGGATCATCTCTACGTTCCTCCATGTCCACCCGTTTGGAGCTAGCATCGAATACATCTTCTCTTACCTACAGCAGCTGGACACCAAGGTACGGCTGGCACACACACACATACTGACACCCCACTGCCAGTAAACAACCGTTTCCAGGTACAATAGTCATTTACAACATTAACAATGTCTACACTGTATTTCTCATCAATTTGATGTTATGTTAATTGACAAAACATTTTTATTTTCTTTAAAAAACAAGGACATTTCAAAGTGACCCCAAACTTTTGAACGGTAGTGTATATCTAGCTGTTAGATAACATATTCTGATGGAATGGCTTGTCCTGCACTTTGTAAAAATCCAGAGTGCATTGAGAGAATGTTGGAAAAAGATATTGATTCCTTTCTAAACATAGCAATGTGAATATAAAGAGGACTCGGACCACAAAATAGCTGAAGTGAACTCTCAAAATTAGGTTTTACTCATAAGTACACAAAAAAAAGTTTGTTCTATCAGTTAAACAATAAATATTAATTATAATTGTACGTGACATACTCAGTATACAAGAAAAACTATGTTTGATTGTGTGTGTGTGTGTGTGTGTGTGTGTGTGTGTGTGTGTGTGTGTGTGTGTGTGTGTGTGTGTGTGTGTGTGTGTGTGTGTGTGTGTGTGTGTGTGTGTGTGTGTGTGTGTGTGTGTGTGTGTGTGTGTGTGTGTGTGTGAGGGGATTATTGGGTAGTCCGGCTGACCCCTAGTGTTCGCTTGAAGTTATTTAGGGATGATGAGGTTTTGGCAATGTGAAGATAAGAATTCCAGAGTATGGTACCTCTGTATCTGAAAGAGAATTGGCTACGTGAGGTGCGGCAATGGGGAGGGTGAAGGTTATCGCAGTGTCTTATGTTAAATAGATCGATTTCAGAATTAACCTGGAAGAATCCATTGAAGGGTTTAGATAAACTGTCTGAGTATGAGTATTTGTAGATGAAAGTGCGTAATTGGCGTACGTTAATGTCGTAAATAGACAAGAAATTGAGTTTCTTAAACAAAGGTGTAGATGGAGCCAGGTAATGAGAAGTGGTGGATAGTCTTGCTGTATGATGAGTCATTTGTGTAGGTAGGAGCCCTATGTACTGGCCCAGACAATATTATAGTTAATAAGATATGTATAAATTAAGCTATAGTAAAGAGTTAGGAAGCAAGCCTGATGAACCAAACCACTAATATTTATGACAAATTGTTCCAGGATAACTTTTCATCAACTAGAACTTGGGGGAAGCTAGTGGATGTGACTTGTTCCATTTCATTCACACCAATTTAGATTCTGGCTCTTTTTTATTTAATTTTTTACAATATTTCTTATTCTTACTAGTGAATACAATAAAGTTATATTTTTTAACATTTAAAGATAATTTGTTTATCTGACACCATTCCAAAGATGTGGCCATACCTGAGTTGGCTTCATTAATTAGTGAATCAAAATTCTTGTGCGATAAAATCAAATTGGTGTCATCAGCAAAGAGAAGGAGAAGTACGATAGAAGACACAGCAGCAAGGTCATTGGTATAAATTAGGAATAACAAAGGTCCAATTATAGAACCTTGTGGCACACCGCAGGATGACTTGACCCTGGTAGATACACAGCCCTTTGCATAAACACATTGTTCTCTATCATAAACATAATTATATAATAAATAATACATATAATCATGGAAACCGTAATAATACAATTTAGAGAGTAATATTTGGATAGAGAGTAAAACGCTTTGGATAAATCTAAAAAGATTCCAAGAGCGTACTCATTGTTGTTAAGGGCTGTAAAGCTTCTATCCACAAGTTGCAAAAGAGACATATCTGTGGAGTAGGTTTTACGAAAACCTTATTGGTGCTCATATAGAATACAGTGTTGATTTAAATGTTTCAACATTCTCTTATCCACCATTTTTCTAGGATTTTAGAAAAACATGGTAATGCAGATATTGGCCGATAATTTGTTAACGATCCCAGATTTATAAAGGGGTATAACTTTGGCAATTTTCGAATCTTCAGGAACAATACCAGTTTGCATAGATTTGGTGAAGATATACCTCAGAGGCTCAGTAATCGAGGAAGACACTGGTTTCACCAAAGAGGCACCAATCTCATCATGACCTGCTGCTGATATCTTTAAATGACCAATTACCTCCATCACCTCCATTACATCAGGAGGATCAAACTGAAGCATCTTATAGCGCTCACAATTACATTTGTTAAATATTCAACATTTAATGCTACTAATCATTCCCATATGTTTATTTCCAGCTGCCAACGAGATGTGGGAATTTGGAAAGTGGTCAGAAATGTCAGTATAAAGTATAAAGTATATTTGTATTAGCCACATTATTCAAAGAATTTGTAAAAAAAAATATTAATAAGGGTAGCAGATGAACTGGTCACTCCTGTGGACCTATAAATGAGGGTATATAGTAGAGGTCGACCGATTATGATTTTTCAACGCCGATACCGATTATTGGAGGACCCAAAAAGCCGATACCGATTTAATCGACCGATTTTTATATATATTTGTAATAATGACAATTACATCAATACTGAATGAACACTTTTATTTTAACTTAATATAATACATCAATAAAATCAATTTAGTCTCAAATAAATAATGAAACATGTTCAATTAGGTTTAAATAATGCAAAAACAAAGTGTTGGAGAAGAAAGTAAAAGTGCAATATTTGCCATGTAAAAAAGCTAATGTTTAAGTTTGTTACTCAGAACATAAGAACATATCAAAGCTGGTGGTTCTTTTTAACATGAGTCTTCAATATTCCCAGGTAAGAAGCTTTAGGTTGTAGTTATTATAGGAATTATAGGACTATTTCTCTCTATACCATTTTGTATTCCATATACCTTTGACTATTGAATGTTCTTATAGGCACTATAGTATTGCCAGCCGAATCTCGTGAGATGATAGGCTTGAAGTCATGCACAGCGAAGAGCTGCTGGCAAATGCAGGAAAGTGCTTTTTGATTGAATGCTTACGAGCCTGCTGCTGCTTACCACCGCTCAGTCAGACTGCTCTATCAAATATCAAATCATAGACTTAAATATAATATAATAACACAGAAATACGAGCCTTAGGTCATTAATATGGTTAAATCCGGAACCTATCATTTTCGAAAACAGAACGTTTATTCTTTCAGTGAAATACAGAACCGTTCCTTATTTTATCTAACGGGTGGCATCCCTAAGTCTAAATATTGCTGTTACGTTGCACAACCTTCAATGTTATGTCATAATTATGTACAATTCTGGCAAATTAATTACGGTCTTTGTTAGGAAGAAATGGTCTTCACACAGTTCGCAACGAGCCAGCCAGTCCAAACTGCTGCATATACCCTGACTCTGCTTGCATAGAACGCATAGAAGTGACACAATTTCATTAGTTAAAATAAATTCATGTTAGCAGGCAATATTAACTAAATATGCAGGTTTAAAAATATATACTTGTGTATTGATTTTAAGAAAGGCGTTGATGTTTATGGTTAGGTACACATTGGTGCAACGACAGTGCTTTTTTTGCGAATGCGCTTGTTAAATCATCACCCGTTTGGCGAAGTAGGCTGTGAATCGATGATAAATTAACAGGCACCGCATCAATTATATGCAATGCAGGACAAGCTAGATAAACTAGTAATATCAACCATGTGTAGTTAACTAGTGACTATGTTAAGATTGATTGTTTTCTATAAGATACGTTTAATGCTAGCTAGCAACTTACCTTGGCTCCTTGCTGCACTCGCGTTGTCACGCGGAATGACGCTGGAGAGACGAAGCAGGTACGGGGAGTAAAACGTTTAATTATAACGAACAGAGACGAGGCAGGAACAGCGTCAGAAACAAATTAAAAAGACAACAACAATACAATGCAGTAGCGGGGAACAGAGCTGGAGAACTGACAAATATAGGGGAGGAAATAACAGGTGATAAGTGAGTCCAGGTGAGTCCAATAACGCTGAAGCAAATGACGAGGGAGGGCAGGTGTGAGTGATGATGGCAGGAGCGTGTGATGCAGAGTAATCTGGCGCCCTCAAGCGCCAGGGGAAGGGAAGAGCGGGAGCAGACGTGACAGTACCCCTCCCTCTTGGGACGGCACACGGCTTCCCACCTGGGCGAACCGGCCGAGACATGGGCGCTGGGCAAGCCGGTTGGGGCGTGAAAACCCGACGAACCGGCAGGAGCGTGAGAGCCTGGCGAGCCAGCCGAGGCATGAGAGCCTGACGATCCAGCTGAGGCAATGAGAGCCTTGCGATCCCGCAGCAGAAGGGGAACCCGATGATCCAGTGGAGTGTGACGTGGGATGGAAAGCCGCCGAGCCAGCCAGGGCGTGAAAGCCCGGGGGGCTGGCTTAGGCACCCACGGTTCCATCGGCGGCGGGATCCACCCCGACATCACCAACAAAACAAAAAACAAAAACTCCTGGACCAGCTGGGCAAACAAGAACTGACGATCCGGCTGAGGCCCGATGTGGGATGGGCGCCATCCGAGTCAACCGGGGCAAGGACACCTCTCAAGCCATCTAAGGCGTGGAAGCCTGACGAGCTGGCTAGGCATCCCCGGTTCCATCGGTGGCGACCCATAGCCGCTGCCACCATTCCAACGGAATACCAGTACTCCCCGATGCTTCGTATGTTAGGCTGCTGCATTCTGTCACACGGAATGACGCTGGAGAGACGAAGCAGGTACGGGGAGTAAAACATTTAATTATGACGGACAGAGATGAGACAGGAACAGCGTCAGAAACAAATTCAAAAGACAAAAACAATACAATGCAGCAGCGGGGAACAGAGCTGGGGAACTGACAAATATAGGGGAGGAAATAACAGGTGATAAGTGAGTCCAGGTGAGTCCAATAACGCTGAAGCGAGTGACGAGGGAGGACAGGTGTGAGTGATGATGGCAGGAGCGTGTGATGCAGGGAAACTGGCGCCCTCAAGCGCCAGGGGAAGGGAAGAGCGGGAGCAGACGTGACACGCGTAACAGGTAGTCAGCCTGCCACACAGTCTCCTCGTGGAGTGCAATGGACACCGATTATGGCCGATTACAACAACGATGATTACCGAATGTTGAGAAAACTTAAAATCGGCCCTAATTTATCAGCTATTCCGATTATTCGGTCAACCTCTAGTATATAGATAGCTGGAGTATAAAGTATTCAAAAAATCTGAGGTCAGTGAGTGGTTCTCACTTTTAAATAAATTGATGTTGTAATCACCCAATAGAAAACACATTTTTATCTTCATTATTAATAAAATCCAAGGTTGATGCAAGGATATCAAGGACACTGCCAATGTCAGAATCGGGGGGTCAATAGATGCATCCAATTACCACTTTTTCCACCCAAAAAATTACAGAAGGGATTTATATGAAAAGAGATTCAACATCAATGTTATCAGATGTAAGTGAAAGGTCCTCTCTAACAAATAATTTATCAACAAAAATGGACACTCCTCCTCCCACTTGATGGTTTACAGTGGTGAACATCATTATAAAGACAAGGAGACATGTCATAAAGCATGGTTGTCTCTTCAGTCAACCATGATTCGGAAAGGGCAACAACGGAAAACTCATGACTGAGAGAAGACAGATAATGAACAAGGTGGTCCTGATTTTTAGGAAGACTGCGAACGTTCAAATGAAAGGTAGAAAATAAGCTTGGAAATAGATAAACTGCTACAGTATAGAGATGAGATACTTATTTCTGGAAAATGTTAGGAAATTTGAATCTGGATAAACACAATCATTATATTGATCATTCGCTTCATTAATATCTAATGGGTTGAAGAGCACGTTATCAGGGTTGCTATCCTGCCGAACTAGGAGAGATACAGTCAGAATCACCCAGAGAGCGGAACGTAAACATAGAAGTGCATGCCTCACATGTCCAATAGAACCATACATTGTGTTAGTTTTATCAATAGGGGTGAACTTCCTATGGAATGCACATTGACACAGTCCACATAAGACAACTGAAGACTTCCGAGGGTTATGACATTTAGAGCAATGTGTGTTTTTGGTCATGAGGTTAGAGTTGGGTCCTCATTCAAAGGCTAGATCAGTGTAAATACAAAGAGAACTGAGTTATTTTGCTTTTTTTTTTACCCCAGAGTTCACTTTAAAGAGGCCTGAGATTGGTTATTTTTATGAGGGCTAGGTATGAAAACACCCTTACAATACATTATCACACACTCAACCAGCTGAGCAATAGAGGCATCCTGGCACCTTGCTGCAAATCACACACACACACACACACACACACACACACACACACACACACACACACACACACACACACACACACACACACACACACACACACACACACACACACACACACACACACACACACACACACACAGACACAGACACAGACACACACACACACAGCAAGCTGTCCTTTCTCCTCGCTCCAACACACACACCATGTCACGGATTAAGCATCCCCACTGGGTTGACATATGGGCCTGATGTATGCCAGAGCCCCACTGCGCAGTTTGAGCCTCCTGGCTCAGTCAGCCTTGAATCCCCTAGTGCGGGCAGAGTCCCATGGTGCAGGCAAAGTCTTCTTGTGCAGTCTCATCAAATTTCAGGCCCTTGATGCAGGCTCCGCTTCAGGTTTGAGTTGGGGTTGATGCTAAGCCATTAACTTTCCTCTCCTCTCACTCCCTCCAGATACAGTGTATGCTATTTCCTTGTATTTCCCATAGCTCCAGTACTGTAGACATAAGGAAAGGATATCTCTCTGTATCTCCCAGTGCTTCAGTACTATATACATGAATATAGGATATACAGTTGGAAGTTTACAAATACATTTAACTCAGTTTTCACAATTCCTGAAATGTTATCCTCTTCTTAGCTCAGTTAGGATCACTACTTTATTTAAAGAATGTGAAATGTCAGAATAATAGCCGAGAGAATGATTTATTTCAGCTTTTATTTATTTCATCACATTCCCAGTGGGTCAGAAGTTTACATACACTCAATTAGTATTTGGTAGCATTGCCTTTAAATTGTTTAACTTGGGTCAAACATTTCGGGTAGCCTCCCATAAGCTTCCCACAATAAATTGGGTGAATAAGTTGGCCCATTCCTCCTGACAGCGCTGGTGTAACTGAGTTAGGTTTGTAGGCCTCCTTGCTCATACAGGCTTTTTTAGTTCTGCCCACAAATGTTCTACAGGATTGAGGTCAGGGATTTGTGATGGCCACTCCAATACCTTGACTTTGTTGTCCTTAAACCATTTTGCCACAACTGGAAGTATGCTTGGGGTCATTTTCCATTTGGAAGTCCCATTCTGCGACCAAGCTTTAACTTCCTGACTGATGTCTTGACATGATGCTTCAATATATACACATAATTTTTTCCACGTGATACCATCTATTTTGTGAAGTGCACCAGTCCCACCTGCAGCAAAGCACCCCCACAACATGATGCTGCCACCCCCACGCTTCACGGTTGGGATGGTGTTCTTCGGCTTGCAAGGCTCCCCCTTTTTCCTCCAAACATAACGATGGTCATTATGGCCAAACAGTTCTATTTTTGTTTCATCAGACCAGAGGACATTTCTCCAAAAAGTACAATCTTTGTCCCCATGTGCAGTTGCAATCCGTAGTCTGGATTTTTAATAGCGGTTTTGGAGCAGTGGCTTCTTCCTTGCTTAGCGGCCTTTCAGGTATGTCGATATAGGACTCGTTTTACTGTGGATATAGATACTTTTTGTGCCTGTTTCCTCCAGCGTCTTCACAAGGTCTTTTGCTGTTGTTCTGGGATTGATTTGCGCTTTTCGCACCAATAGACGTTCATCTCTAGGAGACAGAACGCTTCTCCTTCCTGAATGGTATGACGGCTGCGTGGTCCCATGGTGTTTATACTTGCGTACTATTGTTTGTACAGATGAACGTGGTAGCTTCAGGCATTTGGTAATTGCTCCCATGGATGAGCCTGACTTGTGGAGGTCTACAATTTTTTTTCTGAGGTCTTGGCTGATTTCTCTTGATTTTCCCATGATGTCAAGCAAAGAGGCACTGAGTTTGAAGGTAGGCTTGAAATACATCCACAGGTACACCTCCAATTGATTGAAATTATTTCAATTAGCCTATCAGAAGCTTCTAAAGCCATGACATCATTTTCTAGAATTTTCCAAACTGTTTTTTATTTATTTTATTTTTTTATTTACTTTTATTTTACCGTTATTTTACCAGGTAAGTTGACTGAGAACACGTTCTCATTTGCAGCAACGACCTGGGGAATAGTTACAGGGGAGAGGAGGGGGATGAATGAGCCAATTGTAAACTGGGGATTATTAGGTGACCATGATGGTTTGAGGGCCAGATTGGGAATATAGCCAGGACACCGGGGTTAACACCCCTACTCTTACGATAAGTGCCATGGGATCTTTAATGACATTTACATTTACATTTAAGTCATTTAGCAGACGCTCTTATCCAGAGCGACTTACAAATTGGTGCATTCACCTTATGACATCCAGTGGAACAGCCACTTTACAATAGTGCATCTAAATCTTTTAAGGGGGGGGGGGGGCAGAAGGATTGCTTTATCCTATCCTAGGTATTCCTTGAAGAGGTGGGGTTTCAGGTGTCTCCGGAAGGTGGTGATTGACTCCGCTGTCCTGGCGTCGTGAGGGAGTTTGTTCCACCATTGGGGTGCCAGAGCAGCGAACAGTTTTGACTGGGCTGAGCGGGAACTGTACTTCCTCAGTGGTAGGGAGGCGAGCAGGCCAGAGGTGGATGAACGCAGTGCCCTTGTTTGGGTGTAGGGCCTGATCAGAGCCTGAAGGTACTGAGGTGCTGTTCCCCTCACAGCTCCGTAGGCAAGCACCATGGTCTTGTAGCGGATGCGAGCTTCAACTGGAAGCCAGTGGAGAGAGCGGAGGAGCGGGGTGACGTGAGAGAACTTGGGAAGGTTGAACACCAGACGGGCTGCGGCGTTCTGGATGAGTTGTAGGGGTTTAATGGCACAGGCAGGGAGCCCAGCCAACAGCGAGTTGCAGTAATCCAGACGGGAGATGACAAGTGCCTGGATTAGGACCTGCGCCGCTTCCTGTGTGAGGCAGGGTCGTACTCTGCGGATGTTGTAGAGCATGAACCTACAGGAACGGGCCACCGCCTTGATGTTAGTTGAGAACGACAGGGTGTTGTCCAGGATCACGCCAAGGTTCTTAGCGCTCTGGGAGGAGGACACAATGGAGTTGTCAACCGTGATGGCGAGATCATGGAACTGGCAGTCCTTCCCCGGGAGGAAGAGCAGCTCCGTCTTGCCGAGGTTCAGCTTGAGGTGGTGATCCGTCATCCACACTGATATGTCTGCCAGACATGCAGAGATGCGATTCGCCACCTGGTCATCAGAAGGGGGAAAGGAGAAGATTAATTGTGTGTCGTCTGCATAGCAATGATAGGAGAGACCATGTGAGGTTATGACAGAGCCAAGTGACTTGGTGTGTAGCGAGAATAGGAGAGGGCCTAGAACAGAGCCCTGGGGGACACCAGTGGTGAGAGCGCGTGGTGAGGAGACAGATTCTCGCCACGCCACCTGGTAGGAGCGACCTGTCAGGTAGGACGCAAACCAAGCGTGGGCCGCGCCGGAGATGCCCAACTCGGAGAGGGTGGAGAGGAGGATCTGATGGTTCACAGTATCGAAGGCAGCCGATAGGTCTAGAAGGATGAGAGCAGAGGAGAGAGAGTTAGCTTTAGCAGTGCGGAGCGCCTCCGTGATACAGAGAAGAGCAGTCTCAGTTGAGTGACTAGTCTTGAAACCTGACTGATTTGGATCAAGAAGGTCATTCTGAGAGAGATAGCAGGAGAGCTGGCCAAGGACGGCACGTTCAAGAGTTTTGGAGAGAAAAGAAAGAAGGGATACTGGTCTGTAGTTGTTGACATCGGAGGGATCAAGTGTAGGTTTTTTCAGAAGGGGTGCAACTCTCGCTCTCTTGAAGACGGAAGGGACGTAGCCAGCGGTCAAGGATGAGTTGATGAGCGAGGTGAGGTAAGGGAGAAGGTCTCCGGAAATGGTCTGGAGAAGAGAGGAGGGGATAGGGTCAAGCGGGCAGGTTGTTGGGCGGCCGGCCGTCACAAGACGCGAGATTTCATCTGGAGAGAGAGGGGAGTGACCTCAGAGAGTCAGGACACCCGTTTAACGTCCCATCCGAAAGACGGCACCCTATACAGGACAGTGTCCCCAATCACTGCCCTGGGGCATTGGGATATTTTTTAGACCAGAGGAAAGAGTGCCTCCTACTGGCCCTCCAACACCACTTCCAGCAGCATCTGGTCTCCCATCCAGGGACTGACCAGGACCAACCCTGCTTAGCTTCAGAAGCAAGCCAGCAGTGGTATGCAGGGTGGTATGCTGGGTGGTATGTTTAAAGGCACAGTCAACTTAGTGTAATGTAACTTCTGACCCACTGGAATTGTGATACAGTGAATTATAAGTGAAATAATGTGTCTGTAAACAATTGTTGGAAAAATTACTTGTGTCATGCACAAAGTAGATGTCCTAACCGACTTGCCAAAACTATAGTTTTTTTAACAAGAAATTTGTGGAGTGGTTGAAAAACTAGTTTTAATGACTCCGACATAAGTGTATGTAAACTTCTGACTTCAACTGTAGGTGTGGGTTTGTCAAATCAAATCAAATGTTATTGGTCACAAACACATGGTTACCAGATGTTATTGCGAGTGTAGCGAAATGCTTCTGAAATGTTTCTACATCCGACAGTACAGCAGTATCTAACAGGTAATATCTAACAATTCCACAACAAAATCCAATATCTAACAATTCCACAACAAAATCCAATATCTAACAAATTCCACAACAAAATCTTATACACACAATCTAGTAAAGGAATGGGATAAGAATATATAAGTATAAAATATTTGGATGAGCAGTGACAGAGCGGCTAAGATGCAATGGACAGTGAAGGATACAGTATACATTATATACATATGAGATGAGTAATGTGAGATATGTAAACATTCTTAAAGTGGCATTACTAAAGTGACTAGTGTTCCATTTATTAAAGTGGCCAATGATATCAAGTCTGTAGGTAGGCAGCTGCCTCTCTGTGCTAGTGGTGGCTGTTTAACAATCTAACAACCTTGAGATAGAAGCTAATTTTCAATCTTTCTGTCCCAGCTTTGATGCACCTGTACTGACCTCGCCTTCTGGACAGAAGCAGGGTGAACATGCAGTGGCTTGAGTGGTTATTGTCCCTGATGATTTTCTTGGCCTTCCTGTGACATCGGGTGTTGTAGGTGTCCTGGAGGGCAGGTAGTGTGCCCCATGTGATGCGTTGTGGAGTCCGCACCACTCTCTGGAGAGCCTTGCAGTTGTGGCCGGTGAAGTTCCCATACCAGTCTGTGATACAGCCCGACAGGATGCTCTCAATTGTGCACCTGTAAAAGCTAGTGAGGGTTTTTGGTGACAAGCCAAATTCTTTCAGCCTCCTGAGGTTGAAGAGGCGTAGTTGCACCTTCTTGACAACACTGTCTGTGTGCGTGGACCATTTCAGTTTGTCTGTGATATGTATACTGAAGAACTTAAAATGTTCTACCTTCTCCACTGCTGTCCCGTCAATGTGGATAGGGGGGGGGGGGGGGGTGCTCCATTTGCTGTTTCCTGAAGTCCACGATCATCTCTTTTGTTTTGCTGACATTGAGTGAGAGGTTATTTTCCTGACACCACACTCCGAGAGCCCTCACCTCCTCCCTGTAGGCTATCTCGTTGTTGTTGGTAATCAAGCCTACCAGTGTTGTGTCATCTGCAAACTTGATGATTGAGTTGAAGGTGTGCATGGCCACGCAGTCGTGGGTGAACAGGGAGTACAGAAGGGGGCTGAGAACGCACCCTTGTGGGACCCCAGTGTTGTGGATCAGCAGAGTCGAGATGTTGTTTCCTACCTTCACCACCTTGGGGTGGCCCGTCAGGATGTCCAGGACCCAGTTGCACAGGGCGGGGTCAAGACCCAGGGTCTCAAGCTTAATGATGAGTTTGGAGGGTACTATGGTATTGAATGCTGAGCTGTAGTCAATGAACATTATTCTTACATAGGTATTCCTCTTGTCCAGATGGGATAGGGCAATGTGCAGTGTGATGGCGATTGCATCGTCTGTGGACCTATTGGGGCTGTAAGCAAATTGAAGTGGGTCTATGGTGACAGGTAGGGTGGAGGTGGTATTATCCTTGACTAGTCTCCCAAAGCACTTCATGATGACAGAAGTGAGTGCTACGAGGCGATAGTCATTTAATTCAGTTACCTTAGCTTTTTTGGGAACAGGAACAATGGTGCCCATCTTGAAGCATATGGGGACAGCAGACTGGGATAGGGATTGATTTAGTATGTCCGCAAACACACCAGCCAGCTGGTCTGCACATGCTCTGAGGACAAGGCTAGAGATGCCGTCTGGGCTGGCAGCCTTGGGAGGGTTAACACGTTTAAATGTTTTACTCATGTCGGCCACGGAGAAGGAGAGACTACAGTCATTGGTAGCGGGCCGCATCAGTGGCACTGTATTGTCCTCAAAGCGTGCAAAGAAGTTGTTTAATTTCTCTGGCAGCAAAACCTCGATGTCTGCGACGGGCTGGTTTTCTTTTTGTAATCTGAGATTGTCTGTAGACCCTGCCACATACGTCTCGTGTCTGTGCCATTGAATTGCGACTCCACTTCGTCTCTATACTGACACTTTGCTTGATTGATTGCCTTACGGATGGAATAACTACACTGTTTAAATTCGGCCATATTTCAAGTCGCCTTGCCATGATTAAATGTGATGGTATGTGTTTTCAGTTTTGCGCGAATGATGCCATCAATCCACGGTTTCTGATTAGGGAAGGTTTTAACAGTCACAGTGGGTACAACATCTCCTATACACTTCCTTATAAACTCTCTCACCGAGTCAGAGTATACTGTACGTCGATGTTATTATCTGAGGCAACCCGGAACATATCCCAGTCCATGTGATCGAAGCAATCCTGAAGCATGGAATCCGATTGGTCAGACCAGCAATAGATAGCACAGGCGCTTCCTGTTTTAGTTTCTGGCTGTTTTAGTTTCCAACAAGATGGGGTCATGGTCAGATTTGCCAAAAGGAGGGCGGGGGAGGGCTTTGTATGCATTCATCTTGTGATGTGTATTATGTTGGTGTTGGCGTTTGTCATTCAGATCAGTTCTTCTGAGATGTGGGGCTCTTTGAGTTTGTAGGATTGTGTATCAAATCTGTGTGTTATGTTTGTATTGTGATTGTATCTGTGGATGTGTGTCAGTGTATGTATCAAATCGGTGTATTTATAGAGTGTGTGTGTGTGTTTCAGATTAACACCGGACAGGTGGGGGCTCTACTGGGTCGGCTGCCCAGTACCTTCAGACAGGAGCTGACAGGGGTGGGCGCCAGCCTGGAGAAACGCTGGAAGTTCTGTGGTTTCGAGGGATACAAGACCAAATAGAGCATTACAGACACACAGCGGATATCACAGAGACACAGAAGAAACAGCATTAGGCTCCATTATGAGGACACTGAGGATACAGCCTCTGTGTACGTGACAGAGAGGGTGACAGAGACCTCTATAATTGCTCTGCTCTGTGCCCGACTCTGCAACGCCTCATGAGATAGAACACTGGGAGTCTCAGAGGAGTATCAGTCCAAAGGGGCCAGGGGATTGATTGGCTGTTAGTCCATCACATTGGCGGACTGAACCGTTCTCAGAGCCTCTAACTGGTTAACTTTGCTGTCAATCAACCAAGACTACTACCCAGGGCCACGTTCAGTTGCCAAATGTTGTTGAAAGTTACAAATAGAAATGCCATGAATAGCCAACATGATTCCTCGGTCAACGTGTTCGGAGAGGCATGTTTGTTCTATGTTGTACATTTCTTCCCGGAAAGTTCCTAAATGTTGTGGTCTGCTGAACGTGCCCCAGGGAGGATATCAGGGTCTGCTGAACACTTTCCATCTCATTCTGCCTTTCTCTTTTCTCTCTTTTGTTCCTTGTTTGGGCAATTCTATAAATAGATTGTATATATTACCATACTTTCTGTATGGGCATCGTCATACCAGATGATTTCAGGAGCTATCAGGGGGTTGTTGTTTGTTTTCCATGTGAACCAAATGAAAATTCTCAACCAATGTGTATTCAGTTTTAATTTAGTATTCAGTGCTCTTTGTTTGAACTTAAAGAATAATCAAGACCCAACAATTAAAACATTTCTTATGCCCAAGTCTAGGTAGTCCCTCCCCGCTACATTTTTCTGTTTGGTACCTAATGAACACGACCCTGGTAAACATAATGAACTTCCAGCAATTGGCAGGGGTAATAGTGTTTTTATGAGTATACCTTCACGTGGGAGGGGTGGTAGGTAGCCTAGGCTAGAGCATTGGGCCTGTAACCGAAAGGTCTCTAGTCGAATCCCGAGCTGACAAAGTGAAAAATCTGTTGATGTGCTCTTGAGCAAGGCACTTAAACCTAATTGCACCAGGTTCGCTGTTGATAATGGCAGACCCTAGCTATGATCCCACTCTCCGGGGTGTATGCAAAAACCACATTTCCAACTCACACGTGTATTAATACACACTTATACATGTGTGAAATAGAACAAATATAAGCACCCACCAAATTATTATTACGCAGTGCCTTTCTGTTGTGGCTAGTTCATTTGAGGATTGTTGGGATTATTTGTTTGTATGTTTTTATTTTCTTATTTTACTTGATATCAACCATACTTGATGTCTTACTGTGTAAAAAAATGATGTTTTATCATCATATACAGCATAGTAGTACAGTGCCCCTGGAGAAAGTTAGGGTTAAGTGCTTTGCTCAATGGCACATTGACAGATGTTTTCACCTTGTCAGCTCGGGTATTCAAACCACAGAACGTGCGGTTACTGGCCCAACGCTCCTGCCGTTACTTGACCAGCCGATCATTTGATGTAATTTTTTGCTGCGTACATAATGTTTGTGTCGTTATTTGAAGACGTTTGGTGAAGTGCATTTTGATAAAAATGTTAGTTTGATGACACGATGATGTGATTTGTTTTGTCAGAGGGTAAACATGATTTACATGCATCTCAAACAGCTTAGAGAATAACAGTAGGGGGTTATGTGGTGTGTAAAAGTGAACAACCATATCCTGAAATGCAACAGCGATAGGTATTAAGCTACTACATAATACTTACATTTGACCTATACCCATCATGAGGTTGCTACAACTTATGAATGAAAGTTTACAACGTAGGTAGATAGACAGTGACATTCAATATCACCTTGCACACTCTTGCCTGCATCTAGCTGATATAGGGTGTAATCATTAGTCCAACAGTTGCAAACAAGAGTTTATTTTGGACAAATTCAGGTATGTTTATCCACCTTTTGTTCCGTTTGCTCCGTTTAAGAAATGTTTTTCAACAGAATCGTCGGAATGAATACCCCTGATCACGCGTAAACACAGTTTACTTTCATGGCAGCCACGTTGTATTCCTTCTCGCAACTCTCTTCCTCTCACCTCTTCCATTTGCTTGTGGAATTAAACACACAACACATCAGCTGTATGTGACCAAGAAAAAAAAACTTTCCAAGGCACACCACTGTACACAGCCGACATCGTTGTCAGCATATTAGCTAAAGTAACGTCATAGTCAGCATTGCTAATAGAACTAATGCGCTAGTAAACCTGCTCCAATCATGCAGTAACGTTACTGTACAGTCAGTAAGCAGTTATACCGGCGGGCCCCGGTGGCAATACATTAGTAATACCAAAAGCTTACCTTGACTTGGAACAGTTCCAGTGTTGTGATGGAAAGTCATAGCCAGCTACCTAACATAGCATCCTGCTGTTTAAGCAGGGTGTTTCAGTAGGCTAAACTAGCTAGCTGCATTTGCTAGCTAAATAACTGAAACTGAAAGTGAAAAAGAATGACGAAATCTCTCTCTCTATTTCTCTCTCTCTTGCGTCTCCTTAATTTTGGAAGGAATTAATTTGTTCAAAACTGTTCAACTATTGTCTTTCTCTCTTTGAGTCAACTACTCACCACATGTTATACACTGCAGTGCTAGCTAGCTGTAGCTTATGCTTTCAGTACTAGAGTAATTCTTTGATCCTTTGATTGGGTGGAAAACATGTCAATTCATGCTACAAGAGCTCTGATAGGCTGGAGGACGTCCTCCAGAAGTTGTCATAATTACTGTGTAAGTCTATGGAATGTGGTGAGAACTATGAGCCTCCTAGGTTTTGTATTGAAGTCAATGTACCCAGAGGACGGAAGCTAGCTGTCAACCGGCTACACCTTGGTGCTACCCTACAGAGTGCTGGTGAGGCTACTGTAGACCTTTGCGGAAGTGTTTTAATCAGTTATTTGGTGAGGTGATTATATTTAGTATAGTTTTATCTAAAATTGATACCATTTTAAATGTTTACATTTTTTTCTAATCAGGTCATATGGTTTAAAAAACTCCTGGAAAAATCCTGGCCTTGGGGAGGATGAAAACCCTGTCAAACTGCAGCAACCGTGTACTGTTCATATTAATTATATTTTTAAAGAAGGACTAGGGGGGTGGTTCCTATACACAGAGAAGGCAACATGATTGGACAATTAAACTCACAGGGCTTAGCTTGCTATATGCGGTTTAGCATCTTGTAGTTCTGCACTATGCAACTGTAGGTCTAATTAAACTGGGGTCCGAGGAGGTACTGCAGGGGTTCTGTGATAAAAATATTTTGGGAGGATTTTTACAAATGGGGGTTATGTGCTAGCTGCAACAGAATAACATTGTAGATAGCATTTTTATGTCTCTGTGTTCAGTATGAAGGTATTATATAGGTAGTTTCACGAGCCAATACTAACTAGCATTAGCACAATGACTGGAAGTCTACAGTGTAACGGCAGTCTAAGTCGTCCTCCTCCTCAGACGAGGAGAGGCGAGAAGGATCGGAGGACCAATGTACAGCGTGGTAAGTTTCCATGATTTAATGACAAGAAAACTAGACAATATACAAAACAACAAACGTACTAACCGTCACAGTCCCGTGTGGCACAAACACTGACACAGGAAACAACCACCCACAAAATCCCAACACAAAACAAGCCACCTATATATGATTCTCAATCGGGGACAACGATTGACAGCTGCCTCTGATTGAGAACCATATTAGGCTGAACACAGAAACAGACAAACTAGACACACAACATAGAATTCCCACCCAGCTCACGTCCTGACCAACCCTAAAACAAGCACAACACATAAGAACTCTGGTCAGGACGTTACATACAGGAACAGTTAGCAGGTTAGCTGTTCCTCTTCTTTCAACTCTGGGGAAGTAGAGAAAGGGCTTCATTGCTAAAATCTCAAACTATTCCTTTAATATGGAGGAAACTATAGTCATTGGAGCTAATTACACAATTTTTTCTGTATGCAATATTCTTAGGCGGGCCATCTAAGTGGTCATTTTCGGGATGGAAAAACAGTTTCAACTTAAAGGACCAAAAACAGATAGAAAGCATGCAAAGAAATTATAATATATTTTTTGTGAACAATTATTTATTAATTTTTATTTTTGCATGTGCTACACAGTTACAGTTTCAAGATACAATACATACACACACACTGTATGTACAGTTCAGTAGCGGGAAAAACAAGATACAATACATACACACACACTGTATGTACAGTTCAGTAGGGGGAAAAACAAGATACAATACATACACACACACTGTATGTACAGTTCAGTAGGGGGAAAAACAAGATACAATACATACACACACACTGTATGTACAGTTCAGTAGGGGGAAAAACAAGTACAACAAAGTTTTAATAACAAAAACAACACCATACAAATGAAAAGGACAAAACGAAACAGATTAAAGACGAATATGTTTAAGTATTTCCAAATTCAGTCGGTCCATTCAAATCTCATTCTCAAAGGTTACCAACCCAGAGTGGCATAGAAAACAGAAAAATGACAGCGCCGGGCAGTGCTATCTCCCATCCACCAAACCAAACATTGTTTTTAAATTAGCTCTTGCAAGTGGGAGATAGCATGTGACCAAATGATAGGAGTTGCGGGCTTGGCCCCACGTATTCTGACAGTGGCTCTTTCCAGCTGTGCAATGTCCAAGTACATAAACAACCAACATCTGTAAAGGGTAATACCGGGTTCAAAGTAACTCCTTAGAAGAGTTTTTGTGCCTGTTGTTATTGTAGCCAAAACAATCAGCCACTCTTGATAAGACAAAATACACAATCCATGTCTCAATTGTCTCAAGGCTTAAAAATCCTTCTTTACCTGTCTCCCCTTCATCTACACTAACTGGAGTGGATTTAACAAGTGAACTGAAGACTACCAATGTCAAAATCCAAGTCTCCAGCTTTGGATGATATCCCTCTTGAATTATTGTTGGCTGTGTCGAATTTAGTCATATCTGTAATACTAGACTTAATAAACCACTTGCTGGAGATTGGGACGTTCCATAGCGACCAAAAAAACAGTTATTATTTCCTTGCTATTGAAAGGTGGCAAGGACCCTCTTGAATGTTCAAGCTACAGGGCCTTATCAATTTTGAACTGCGCATTTTAAACTTAGCCAAGGTCTTGTCAAAAAGACTAGGGACTTGCATATCATCATTAGTTAAACCTGACCAATCAGGATTCATCAAGGGTCGGTGGGCCTCGGACAACATACAACATACTAACATACTAACATACTATTCAACATACTATTATAGACTCCGCCGCTTCTCAACCACAGACTTGCACTGTCCTCTCATTAGATACACAGAAAATGTTTGACCGTGTGGAATTGGAGTATTTATGGGCTGTTTTGGAAAACTTCGGGTCATAATTTATTAGTATGGTCCGCACCCTATATACCGGCTCCACTGCCGTGTCCAAACTGGCCATTTCGCTGCCACAGTTTGCCCTACAAAGACCCACAGACAGGATTGTCCTCTGAATCATGGCCTATTTGCCCTTTCATTAAAGTGCTAGTCCATGAGGTAAAATATTAATATCTTGCCTATTAAGATCAAAGAAACAGTCCACCATATTTCCCAGTATGCTGATGTCATCTTACTGTATCTTACCGATGCCTCTAAATCTATACCATATGGACATGACATCTATAAAGATTTAGGCTCTTTATCTGGATATAAATGTAACTGGTACAGGTCTATCTTAATGCCTCTAAATCCCACAGTCCAACAAGTCACATTACCTTCTTTACCTATCGCTTTAGAAAATAAGGGATTTACATACCTGGGCATTCAAATTCGATCCAATTTGCAACTCATGATTAATGAGAATTTTAGTGCAACATAAATAAAATAGATCTAAGTAGATGGTCCCCACTTCATGTTACTCTTTATGCGAGAGTTTCATTATTAAAATGAATGTCCTCCCCCATATGAATTTCTTGTTTTCAATGCTTCCTCATTATTCTTTAAAACTTCTCTAGGATAGGGGGCAGCAAATTCACTATTGGATAAATAGCATGCCCAATTTCAACTTCCTTCTACTCATCCCCACAATATAAGATATGCATATTTTTAGTAGATTTGGATAGCAAACACTCTGAAGTTTTTAAAACTGTTTGAATCATGTCTGTAAGTATAACAGAACTTATGTAGCAGGCAAAACACAGAGGACTAACCATTATTTTTTTTAACCTGTTGAGGATGGGGGCGCTGTTGTCACTATTTATGCTAATCGTGTAATTTTTGAAACGGCTTCCCACAAAATTCTTGATCGTACAATATGCATATTATTATTATTATTGGATAGAAAACAGTCTATAGTTTCTATAGGAGTTGAAATTTTGTCTCTAAGTGGAACAGAACCCATTCTACAGCAATTTCCCTGACATGGAGTCAGATTTCAGAAATGTTGGCCCCTGATCTGGAGTCAGTTAAAAGGGCACTGTTATTGCTATGAGTATACGGACACTGCTTACGTCTTCCCCTGGATGCCTTTACGTGATGACGATTTGAATGGGGTCGATTGCGCGTTCACAGGCACTATAAATTAAAAAACCCTGTAGCTAGCAAGTCTTTTCTTGCTGCGTAATGCGCCTGGAGGACATCGACCCGCACTTGTTCCAAGCATTAGTGGAGGGAGTAATATTACTCTGGTCATGTTTCTACTCGTTATGGGAGTTAAAAACATCATAAGGTAGTTAATTTAAAGCGTTTTATAGCAATTTATATCCGTTTAGTGCGATTTTGGGACATTTATTTCTGAAACGCTGTGAATTGCTGGGCACGCTTCCAGTTCATCCCGAACGCAGTTGGCATTTCCACATGGCAAGAGGACAGCTTTCCACCAAAAGACGATTAGACCCAAGAAAGGATCCTTTGCCCAAGATACTGATGGAAGAACAGCTCAAAGTAGGACATTTTTATTATGATAAATCATGTTTCTGTCGAAAAATGTTAGTGGCTTAGGACGCCATGTTTTTTTACGTAGCTTCGCTTGGCGCAAACTGTATTGAAAAGTAAGGATAATTTAAAAAATGTAATTCCGCGATTGTATTAAGAATTAAATTGTCTATCAATCCCTGTCCACCCTATATTTTTTAGTCACGTTTATGAGTATTTATGTATAAGAGTAGATCACTGTCTAATATGGCGCACGGATTTTCTCACCAGCTGGGCTACATTTCACATTGTCTAACCATGATTTTGGTGGCTAAATATAAACATTTTCGATCAAACTCTATATGGATTGTGTAATATGATGTTACAGGAGTGTCATCTGAAGAATTCTGAGAAGGTTAGTGAAAAAATTAATATATTTTGGCGATGTTGACGTTATCGCTCACTTTGGCTAGAATCAATGCTGGGCTGCTATGTGCTATGTGCTATGCTAATATAACGATTTATTGTGTTTTCGCTGTAAGACACTTAGAAAATCTGAAATATTGTCTGTATTCACAGGATCTGTGTCTTTCGATTAGTGTATGCTGTGTATTTTTACGAAATGTTTGATGATTAGTAAGTAGGTAAACACGTTGCTCTATGTAGTTATTCTAGTCCATTTGTGACGGTGGGTGCAATTGTAACCTATGCCATCTACCTGAAATATGCACTTTTTTCTAACAAAACCTATCCCATACCATAAATATGTTATCAGACTGTCATCTGATGAGTTTTTTTGTTGGTTAGGGGCTATAAATATCTTAGTTTAGCCGAATTGGTGATAGCTACTGGTGTTGGTGGACAAATAAAAGATGGTGGATTATGCTAATGTGTTTTTAGGTAATAGATGTACATCTTTACATATTGTGTCTTCCCTGTAAAACATTTTAAAAATCGGACATGTTGGCTGGATTCACAAGATCTGTGTCTTTCATTAGCTGTATTGGACTTTAATGTGTGAAAGTTAAATATTTAAAAAAAAAAAAATGTTTTGAATTTCGCGGCACTGGTTTTTCAGTGGGGGTGGGGGGGAGTGCCGCTAGCGGCACCCTCATCCTAGACAGGTTAAGTCACTGTCTGTTCAATGTGTTTTCATTGGAATACTGGATTTCTAATCACCCTGTTTTCAGTTCCTACCGCTTCCACTGGATGTCACCACTCTTTGGAAATAGGTCGAGGTTATTCCTTTGTGCAATGAAGAAGTAAGGCCACCTGGAAACAGTGTAACGTCATGTGTACTGTTTGAGAGTTGCGCAAGACTAGAAAAGTAGCGTTAGTTTGTTGATCTTCTGTATTGAAAACAGATAGACCCGTCTTCAATTTGATCGATTATTAACGTTTACAAATACCTTAAGTTGTATTACAAAAGTAGTTTGAAATGTTTTGGCATAGAGGTAATTTTTTAGATATTTTGTAGTGACTTTGCGCAAATTGGAAGCTGTATTTTTCTGGATCAACCGCGCCAAATAAATGGACAATTTGGATATATATGGATGGAATTAATCGAACAAAAGGACCATTTGTGATGTTTATAGGACATATTGGAGTGCCAACAAAAGAATCTCGTCAAAGGTAAGGCATGATTTATATTTTATTTCTGCGTTTTGTGTCGTGCCTGCAGTGTTGAAATATGCCACACTCGTTGTTTACTGTTGTGCTATCATCAGATAATAGCATCTTATGCTTTCGCCGAAAAGCCTTTTTGAAATCTGACATGGTGGCTGGATTCACAACGAGTGTAGCTTTAATTTGGTATCTTACATGTGTGATTTAATGAAAGTTTGATTTTATATCATTTTTTATTTTATTTGGCGCTCTACATTTTCCCTGGCTATTGGCCAAGTGGGATGCTACCGTCCCACATATCCCATTGAGGTTTTAAGGACATAAATAGACATCTCGGTGAGAAATGTCATTTGGAATGGTAAACGTCCTAAAATTATTATGGAGGGATTTCTTTACCCAACTTTAAACTCTGCTATTGGGCATTTAAGCTAAGGTCACTGAGTATTTGGCTTGAATCTTCATCTGATGTGCGTTGGCGGAAATAGAGGAGGCCAATTCTCGCCCAATTAGAATTCAGGACCTTCCTTCTTATATATTGTAAAAAAAACATATCCCTTTGTTAATAGCTAGCTATCAAAATAAAACAAACACTTATGTTTGGTTCACCTCTCTTCATAGCTCTAACAAGCAAACAGACTTTATAACTGGTACTTGGTGGTCTCTTTTTTAATAGCAGCTAGCCAACTAACGCTAACTATGGACAGACAGCATAGCGATGAAGTAGCTTAACTTAGCTAGATAACTTCATAGAAAATGTTTATAACAAGGAAGAAAGGGAACTTACCCGAAATACCCAGACAAATAGAATCGCCTGCCAGAGACTTTTTTCCTGCTGTCAAAGTAAGTTTTCCACATTAAAACCATAAATATCAAGGACTCCTTCAGAGGGATATACTACAAAGCTGTATCAATGAGTTAGCCAGCTAACGTTGATTAACAACTAGAAATAACTGTTGATTTTCTTGTTCATTAAGAAAACCTATATGTGTTTGTGGTTGTTGAGTGAATTAGACCAAGCCCAATTCAAGCATATCAACAAAAAAGAAGATATTTAGGCAATTTAGCTGGCTACTTGAACCTGCTACTTGAACTTGAACCTACAATTTAGCTGGCTACTTGAACCTGCTACTTGAACTTGAACCAACAATTTAGCTGACTACTTGAACCTGCTTTGTAGTATACCTCTCAGGTATACTACAAATACATTATATACATAGTCTTAGCAAGCTCTTTGGCAGCAAGCTAAGCTTTTTTAGCTATAATATTTAGCTAGTTAGCTTTGCAAACGTTAACCCAGCTAGCTAACTAGCATCAAGTGTAGGCGATAGAAAAATGTCTTCTTGTTCTAACTGTGTCCATAGTGTACAGCAGCTGCCATAGAGCTCGCCAGTTTGTAGTCCTAAAAACAGATATGAGTTAAAAAAGTTAATGGGGAAAGAATAGGGTGTTGGGATAAATGCAGAAAATAAGGTCTGAGGTTAACACAGGCTTAGGAGATCTTATATATTTGGTTCTGTGAGATAATATCATTCAGTTAACATGACCTTTATGAATTGTGAAGCCTTTTATGTGCTTTTTGTCCATTAAAGATGTCCATTAATTTAATCCACATACCATGAAACTGAATCTCAAATAGACACACATTTCAGCAAATAACCTCCTGTTTCAAATAAACACAGGGTGTAAATGAGTTGTTTAGGAGTGTACTCAGTGAGTACTGTAAAGATTACACAAAAGAAGAACATTATTGCCATGCATGAAACAGCAGGGTGATTTGACATGTTTGTAATGAACACGAGGGGCGACAGAGAGCTGGTTTCAAGCGCAGGGCGCAGCAGGTGTTTATTGCATAGGACCACAGGGGCAGGCAGAAGGCCATACACAGGGGGTCCGAAAGGGCAACAGTACAGGCAGGGAAAAGGCTAGTAAAGTAGTCCGGGAGATCAGGCAATAGGTAGATAACAGGAAATCCGATAGGCTAAAGTACAGGCAGGGAATAGGCAAAAGGCGTCTTTAGTGAGGCAGGCAAAAACTATCATACATGGGAGGATTAAATTACGGAGAAACCAGCGCTCTGAAGACGTGTGTCACAAAACAAACAATACCTCACAGTGATGGGGTGCAAATAACTGAACTAAATAGTGTGTGATAATGACATACAGGTGTGTGAACAGGTGATTAGAATTCAGGTGATTGGGATCTGGAGAGTGAGCTGCGTTCAGTGGATCTAGGTGTTTGAGGGTGTGAGCTGGAAAGTGGCCTGGAAAGTGGGCTGCATTCAGGGAATCTACGTGTTTGAGGGTGTGAATTGGAAGCAGACATTGCAATGTTCGGAAGCAGACATTGCAATGTTCGGCTTAACTAGTGGTATTCAATGTTTGTCCAGGGATGGATAAACATCTATGGTGAAGTGAAAGTGGGTAAGGGTTAAGGTTGACGTTTAAGCATAAACAACTCGACGATTAAGTTGCCCCTAGTGGATGGTTTTAAAGGCATCTCCCAATGTCCTGGGAACCTGGACAAAAGTTGAATACTAAAGTCTATCTGGTGTGATCGTGTTGCAACTACGGGGGATACAAGGTGCAAGGAGGTGCAATAACTAAGAGAATGGTGCTGAAACCCAAAATAAGGGATATACATATGATATACAGCCTATAGTCTCTGCGATGGATTTGTTACTATAATGTTTATACTGGTCATACTGGTCACAATAAACAGTGTGGGAGGTTTTTCAACATTTTATTTAGCAAAAGCTGTTTGCAGTAAGGAAATAGACGCCTGGCTCAAATAGAAGCCTGTCTCTAATAAGCGTCGTTGTGTTCATTGATTGAAGCAAATAAACCCCTGGGCTATTAACTGATTTTCCCTTTCAGTCAGTCACTCGATATAACATACTATGGAGGAGTCAACGACCAATCATATTCACCTGAAGAAAACAGAAATCACGCCCAATGGGTGCCGAGCCCGCCCTCGGAAGCCTCGCCTTCCTAGCTATAATACCAGGGCTAGCATCCATTTCCTCAATTCTTTGCTCTTCAGCTCCCCTGAAGAAAGAATGAATCACGCAATTTTCAAACTGTTCATGGAGACGAAGACTATGAGATTTGGCTCCGGCTTAGGTGTCTTTTATTGGGGAGAGAGTACTCATCCCCCCAGTTGTTGCGAGTTTTTGGTCTTGGTTTCGGTTCTGTTTTTGCTAAAAATCCACTACTTTCTGCTCTGCTTGTGTAGCCAGTGCTTCCTTGCTTGAGGTAGATGGACAGTGGTTAAGTTCAAAAAGGCTAACCAGCCAAGTTTGAAACACCGACCAGGCCCTAGTGCTGTCCTGTTTACCTGGGGTGGCTTTGGCTCAGACCAATTGATGTGACCAATGTCGCCCACTGGGCTCAACTTCAATTGGATGTTGGGCCTACTTTGTGAGAAAGATTGGGGCTGCTGGCGAAGGGTCTTCCGGCAAAGCAACCTCGGGAATTGGGATGTCTGAGGCCGGGAAAGAGCAGTAGCGGTGGTCGAAGTTGATAGGGGTGTCATCCCAGCCGAGTGAGGCTCACTCCGGTTTCTCTGGCAGTGTTCAGAGTCCAGATTCAAGGAATGATATACTATCCTTGGTTGGCTCTGGAGGGTTTTCAGAGTGTAAAATGGACGACATCATTCTGGGACAGTCTAAAGCCCCGGCTTTGGATTCGGCATGAGAGAGTGAACTATTAGGGCGGCAGATCACCTGGGGGTGGATTGACCGTCTTCTCCCCTGCAGCGGAGTTCCTCCAAGTTTTGGGGAAGGTGTTTAGCTCTTGTCCCTGCAGTGGTGAAGTGTCGCTTATGCCTGTTTAAAGATTTCACCGACGAGCAAAAGTACACCTGGAATGTCCTTCATTCAGCCATGCTGGTGCTACCAGGTTATGGCGAATTAATGAATGTACATGGTATGGAAGAAGGTGCTCATTTGCACACCGCCTATGGATGGAAGAGTGTGAAAAGCTGTCATCAAGGCAAAGGGTAGCTACTTTAAAGAATCTCAAATATAAAATACATTTTGATTTGTTTAACACTTTTCTGGTTTCTACATAATTCCATATGTGTTATTTCATAGTTTTGATGTCTTCACTACTTTCTACAATGTAGAAAAAAGTAAAATAAAATAAAAACCTTGAATGAGTAGGCGTATTCAAACTTTTGACTGGTACTGTATATATACAGTGTCTTCAGAAAGTATTCATACCCTTGACTTATTCCACATTTTGTTGTTGCTGCCTGAACCCACAATACCCGTAATGACAAAGTGAAATGTATTTTTTGCAAATTTACTGAAAATGAAATACAGAAATATCTCATTTACATGAGTATTCATACCCCTGAGTCAATACATATTATAATCACTTTTGTAGTGGTTAAAGCTTTCTGGGTAAGTCTCGAAGAGCTTTACTCACCTGGATTATAAACTTTTTGCCCATTGTTCTTTATAAAATTCTTCAAGCTCGGAAAATTTGGCTGTTGATCATTGCTAGAAAACCATTATCAAGTCTTGCCATAGATTTTTGGCCCCTCAGGAACATTCACTATCTTCTTGGTAAGCAACTCCAGTGTAGATTTTGTCTTGTGTTTTAGGTTATTCTCCTGCTGAAAGGTGCAAAGTGTCAGGTGCAAAGCAGACTGAACCGGATTTTCCTCTAGGATTTTGCCTGTGCTTAGCTTCATGTTTTTCCTTTTTTTTAATCATAAAAAACTCTCCAGTCCTTAATGATTATAAGCATACCCATAATATGATGCAGCCACCACTATGCTTGAAAATATGGAGATGGGTAGTGTGTAATGTGTTGTATTGGATTTGCCCCAAAAAGTGAATTGCTATGCCAAATGTTTTTTAGAATTACTTTAGTGCCTTGTTTTATACAGGATGCATGTTTTGGGATATTTTTATTCTGTACAAGCTTCCATCTTTTCACCCTATCAATTAGGTCAGTATTGTATAATATTGTTGTTCCATCGTCAGTTTTCTCCTATCACAGCCATTAAACTGCAACTGTTTTAATGTCACCATTGGTCTCATGGTGAAATCCCTGAGCGGTTTCCTTCCTCTCCGGCAACTTAGTTAGGAAGGATGACTGTATCTTTGTAGTGACTGGGTGTAATGATACACTATGCAAAGTGTAGTTAATAACTTCACCATGCTCAAAGGGATATTCAATGTCTGCTTTTTTCATTTTTACCCATCTACCAATAGGTGCTCTTCTTTGTGAGGCATTGGAAAACCTTCCTGGTCTTTGTGGTTGAATCTGTGTGCAAACACAGAGGTGCACCTCTTCTGAAAGGTTGCATTGACGGCTAGGGGTTTACCCTCGAACCTGATTATGACTATACAGTTGGCGCATGCGCCTTTTATGAGAGGATTGCATACATATAAGTGGAGAGCGTTTGAGGTTCGCTTTATGCACGAATGGATAGGACCAATGATATCCGTGTTGGTGAGCTTTTTGTCTGTTTCGCTAATCCAGCTCGGGATAGGACGTTTTCTAAGCAACGTCTCTCATTGGATTGTGGAATCTCTCTCTCTCTGACGTATGAAAGCAAAGCACAACGGTTGCCTAGCGGTGTGTGTGTTCACACTAGAGGTGTGGTGGCTCCTTGGGCATTGTCCAGGGCATAACAATTGGTGATATCTCTGCTGCAGCGAGTTGGGGTTTGCAACACACCTTTGAGGTTTTATCGCTTGGATGTAACTGCTCCAAGTGTGGCTGGTTGTGTTTTTATTGCTGGGCCCGCGATTGGGTGTTAGGCAGGAAGCAGGTTGCACATTTATCCAGGTTACCACAGTTCCCAGTAGGTTTGAGCCTTCAAATGAAAGTTTATTCGCCACGTGCGCCGAATACAACAGGTGTAGACCTTACAGTGAAATGCTTACTTACAGGCTCTAACCAACAGTGCAAAAAAGGTATTAGGTGAACAATAGGTAAGTAAACAAATAAAAACAACAGTAAAAAGACAGTGAAAAATAACAGTAGCGAGGCCATAACAGTAGCGAGGCTACATACAGGCACCGGTTAGTCGGGCTGAATGAGGTAGTATGTACATGTAGATATGGTTAAAGTGACTATGCATATGTGATAAACAGAGAGTAGCAGTAGCGTAAAAGAGGAGTTGGCGGGTGGTGGGTGGCGGTACAATGCAGATAGCCCGGTTAGCAAATGTGCAGGGGCACTGGTTGGTCGGGCCAATTGAGGTAGCATGTACATGAATGTATAGTTAAAGTGACTATGCATATAAGATAAACAGAGAGTAGCAGCAGCGTAAAAGAGGGGTTGGGGGGAAGGGGCACACAATGCAAATAGTCCGGGTAGCCATTTGATTACCTGTTCAGGAGTCTTATGGCTTGGGGGTAAAAACTGTAGAGAAGCCTTTTTGTCCTAGACTTGGCACTCCGGTGTCTTTTGCCATGCGGTAGTAGAGAGAACAGTCTATAACTGGGGTGGCTGGGGTCAATGACATTTTTAGGGCCTTCCTCTGACATCGCCTGGTGTAGCGGTCATGGATGGCAGGCAGCTTAGCCCCAGTGATGTACTGGGCCGTACACACTACCATCTGTAGTGCCTTGCGGTCAGAGGCCAAGCAATTGAATTTGGATTTACCAAATGGAGGGCGAGGGAGAGCTTTGTACATGTCTCTGTGTGTGGAGTACAGGTGATCTAGAATTTTTTCCCTCTGGTTGCACATTTAACATGTTAATGGAAATTAGGTAGAAATTATTTAAGTTTCCTTGCATTAAAGTCTCCGGCCACTAGGAGCGCCACCTCTGAGTGAGTCGTTTCCTGTTTGCTTATTTCCTTATACAGCTGACTGAGTGCGGTCTTAGTGCCAGCATTTGTCTGTGGTGGTAAATAAACAGCTACGAGAAGTATAGCTGAAAACTCTCTAGGCAAGTAGTGTGGTCTGCAATTCACCATAAGATACTCTACCTCAGGCGAGCAAAATCTAGAGACTTCCTTAGATTTCGTGCACCAGCTGTTGTTGACAAATATGCACAGACCCCCCCCCCCCCCCACCACCCTCGTCTTACTGGAGTGTGCTGTTCTGTCTTGTCAGTGCTGCGTATATCCCGCTAGCTGAATATCCATGTCATCATTCAGCCACGATTCTGTGAAACATAAGATATTACAGTTTTTGATGTCCCATTGGTAGGATATTCATGATCGTACCTCGTCTAATTTATTGTCCAATGATTGCACGTTGGTGAGTAATATTGACGGTAACGGCAGCTTTCCCACTCGCCTTCTGCGGATCCTTATGAGAAATCCCGCTCTGTGTCCTCTGTACCTGCGTCTCTTCCTCTTGCAAATAACTGGGATGTTGGCTTTGTCGGGTGTTCAGAGAATGTCCTGCTTGTTGACGAAAAAATCTTAGTCTAATCCGAGGTGAGTGATTGCTGTCCTCATATCCAGATGCTCTTTTTTGCCGTAAGATACGGTTGCCGAAACATTATGTACAAAATAAGTTACAAATAACGCGAAAAAAACACATAATAGCACAATTGGTTGGGTGCCCGTAAAACTGCTGCCATTTCTTCCGGCGCCACTTGGGCACATTATCAGGGTTACCACAGTCTCCTGTAGGTTTCAGCCTTAGGCTGCTGTGGCACTGCACAAGTACACAGGTTATGTAGTGGTGTGGTGGTAATATGAGATACATGGATAACATGTGGAGATGGAGGATGGCTGAGCATTGGAGTGACAGACCACATGTTGGCAGGGGTCATGGGACCGTGGTGATGGAAGTCTACTGGGGGACGTTCTGGCCCTCTGATCCTTCTATATTCTCCATTTCTCTGTTATATTGACCAGACTACTGGGCGCCTACTGGGCGCTTTGACACACTAGATTTATAGTTTACCCATTCCACTAGAAAAGCATACATACCAGAGAAATATGCCTGGGGTGGCTGGACACTAATGAACAAGAAACACATAGTCTGCTGATTCCATTTGAGTGAAACTGACCAGACACATAGACGCCTATAAGCAATTGGATGCCCTAGAGAGGGGGGGGCACAAAGAGTGCATTGATTTAGTGGTGAAGGGAGGGTCCGGCCACCATTATAAACTGATTGAAGGCAGATGGTGGGGGATGACTTCATAGGGGACGGACAATACTATGTGGGTATAAATAAAAAGGACTGGACTTCTGAGAGGGGGGTTCGGTGGGACATTCGAGATGGTCATACTATTGTAAATAAAAGCATGTTTTTGATTTCACAAGTTCTGATAAAGCGTTATATTTCTGAGATGATTTTCCACGACATATTTGGCGAGCTGAGCCAGGAGGGACAGGGACTGAGATATGGCGATCAGGGCTGGAGATAGTTTCTTTGGACAATCTTGCAAACACTATGGCCACAACTATAAAAAGGTAAGCTTGTTCTTACATAGTTGAAATGTTTGTATGGATTGCTTCAGAGATTCTGTCTCAGCGAGAGGGGCGCCATGTAAGTCTCTCTTTCAAATTTCCTAAAAAGAAACCAGTAAAAACGAAAGAACTTTTGAATTCAAATAAATGTGCATGTATGTGTAATTTGGGGAATTGTATTAAATATAAATGCATGTGCATGTATAGAGAATGAGTGAATAGGCGATGTGAACTTTGCTTGTGTTAGGTGTTTAGTGGAGCATGCGCTCATTCTGATTAGACCGTTCGAATGTGTAGCTTAAATGATGTGCTTGTTTGTGCCATCTGGCTGAGATGGCTGGCTATAATGTGGGACAGCCCATACGGTAAAAACAGATAATGTAGGTAGAAAATCCTGTGATACCTCTTCAATAAAATTAGTAGAAGGAATGCTTGGACAGGTTACTTATGAATAACGGCTCTAAAGATAACAGAGAACTGCATAAATAAGTAGTTAGAAAGCCACCGCTCTTTAAAAAAGGAACATTTTTAAAGAGGTCTGATTGGGTGGATATTTAGTAAATAAATACTTCATGGCTACCGCCCCAGAACGGGGGACTGAACGGATGAATATTTAGAAGGCAGGAAAAACGTTAGCCCGATTGTGCGGCGTTCAACTGCAAAAGTAGCTTATAAATATTAGGTTGTAGGAAAAACGTTAGCCCGATTGTGCGGCGTTCAACTGCAAAAGTAGCTTATAAATATTAGGTTGTAGGAAAACGTTTGCCCGATTGTGCGGCGTTCAACTGCAAAAGTAGCTTATAAATATTAGGTTGTAGGAAAAACGTTTGCCCGATTGTGCGGCGTTCAACTGCAAAAGTAGTTTATATGGTCAAAACATAAATCAGTAGTTAAATAAATATTTCATGGTTAACGCTCTGAAAGGAGGACTGTACGGATGAATATTTAGGACGTTTGCCCGATTGTGCGGCGTTCAAATGCAAAAGAAATCCTGCGAATAAAAAACCGCTCTGTCTAGCTAACAGGGTTTTGTAATTCAGTAGGTCACGCCACAATACTACTTTAATAAAAGAAGAAAAGATCAGTATTGGGGGGTGGGTAGGATATGAAGACAAGCTGATCCGATTAGACAGTAGTCTCTCGTCATATCGTAGAAATCCTATTAGCCTAGGCTTATGTTGAAGAAAGGGATTAAGTCAATAAAGAAAGAACTGAGTTGTTTTGAGGTAAAAACAAAGGGATTGAATGAACGGATGAAACATAAAAGGATGAATGATAATGTTGTAAGAAATGAGTAGATCTGTGTAGAGATAGAACATTAGGAAGAAAGAAAGGACAGGTTGGGTTGTGTGTGTGTCTGTGACCAACTGCTGGTAGGAAGAGGCATGCGCAAGCCTCTCTGACAGTTAACTGAGTGTAATTTGAGAAGGAGAGTGCAGTTAACTGCTATTAGGCAGATGGAATGAAATTAAGGAACATCGAAGTAAAATAAGTTATAATCAAGGATAAAAACACTGATGTGATAAAGTAATAAGCGACCATAGTAGAATACTAAAAAAGGTGTTAAAATAAATAACCATAAAGATAATAAAAGAGGATTAAACCAAATAGTGTGTAACAAGACAGAAAGTAGAATCGTCGATAAATTGAAATTGTACTATAAAGTTAAAAACGAATCTAGGTTAGTTAAATAGTGATAAATAGTGATAAATAGTGAAATTCAGGACAGATTAAGGATTCACGAACGGTGTAACAAAGGAAGAGGAAAAAACAGGCCGTCGATCACTCTGTACCCACAGAGACTGCGGTCTAAAAATAGCCTGAAGGACAGAGACCAGAATATGAGAGGTTTGTTTCACTAAAACCATGAATCGGGAATTAAACAGTAAAATGGGATAAAAGACAATGAAATAATAAGACTATAGGTAAGAAAGTATAGACAAAATAAATTTAATAAAGGTAAAAGTAAGACGTTAGATAGAGATCTTAACGGAGCGGGCAGTGGACTGGTGTGACTGAGTTGGTAGAGCATGGTGCTTGCAACGCCAGGGTTGAGGGTTAAATTCCCATGGGGGACCAGGATGAATATGTATGAACTTTCCAATTTGTAAGTCGCTCTGGATAAGAGCATTTGCTAAATGACTTAAATGTAATGTAAATGTAATCATAAAATTGATTAGAATTATAAAAGGAATAAATAATGATATCTGTAAAGGGGAAAACACAGTGATATTTGAAGTATTGTACTAGAATAAGACATTAAGTCATCTGTAGTATTCAGAAATAATGTCTGTACTATATAGAGCGTGGTTTGAGAAGAGAAATTAAGTGATGTGACAAATGCATTTTTAATTGGAAAGGGGATTCGCTCTACCTTGGAAAAATAGTAAATAAAAGGTGTATAATACATGGGAGTATTTAGGAAAAATAAATAAATAATTAGTGGCATGACAACAAAATGACTGTTTCCATAGAATAGGGAGAGAAGGACACTATTACCTGATAAACAGGATAAATAGGACAAGGGAATTAAACAGTCACATGGGACCAAAATGTGAAGCTCGATTTGCAGGCGTTCTGATGTCAACATTCTATCATCAGAAAATACATTGCGATGGGGGTGTGTGTGTGGTTCCTCTAATCCTCGCAGACGTGCGGGTGATTGGCAGAACTATTGACAAGATCTAAGAACCAATAAGAAAATAGCTCTCTGTTCTGGATATAGGTATATCGGGTATGGGAAAATTAGTGTAATGTGACATTAGAACTTAGTACGGTAGTAGGAAATGCCGCTATACAAGAGTTTATATCCTTGTCAAAATAACAAACAACTAATCGGTTTGAGGTTAGTGAGAATGGAATTTTTTACTTGTCGTTGTATAGTCTCTGAGCGAACAATGAGTGTTTCATAGAGATTACAGTTTATATGTGGTCAAGAAGAAGTATTAGATCACGTTTGACTTGACATCTAGTAGAGTAACGACGGAATTTTAATTGTTAGACATTCTATACCACAATTCTCTGGAACTGTTAAAGACGCTTTAGAATAAAATCTATGGATAAGTAAAATTATTGGTTTGCTGACTAAAAGGTAACATTGTGAATATTAACGATATGTACACTTTCTTTTCCAGAACCAATAAGGGAAAAAAAAGGGTTTTCAATCTTCTCTGGTCAACAATGTCATTGGAGACTAATTAACTGCTTTCCACAGTAGTTAAAGTCAGCCGCTTTAAAAATAAAAATATCTGGATAAGGCTAAAACATGGAGTTCTGGATGAGTGAGTCCAGTTCGTTTGCTATTATTGGCTTATGATTCTCTAGTGAGTACACCATGTACTGGGAATGAATATGCATTAGTAGATATATTGGAAGGGTTTTTTCCAATTCAGTTTCAAATTGGGTATGCAAAAGGATGAACATGTTTTTGAAAAATGTATTTAAGTTGCTCCTAAAGAAAGGGGGAGTGGAAACATATTAATGGTGTCAAAATGCCCTGAATCCTAGGAATTTCCTGTGAAAGACTGATCACCTTTTACTAGAAATTGTTGGAACAGGTGGGATTTACTTATAAAATGTTTAAGACACCAGACTCTATTCAAACTGTATAATTACTTTGAAAATCTATTATGTCCCTGGGAAAATTATGAAGAGTTGTACCCTTAAATTGAATAAGTTATTCAAATAGGTTTATTTTAATTTTTATTTTTGATATAACATGGGTTCATAGGTAAAACTATCAGTTCCTTGGGGTTATGGTCTTTGGGTAAATACACAAATGTGGTTTGTTCATTATGCATATAAAAAGTGTTGAAAGTTATTCCAACGGGTTTATTGGAGTGTGGGTTTGTGAGGGTTTTTGTTGATAAATACATCATCTGTAATTCATCTGAGAGAACACTGGTGGAATAAGGGAGTTATCATAAGAAGGTGACGTCAGAATGCTTTAAGGCATGGGAGAGAATATCACTACAAGTGGGTGTGGAGCTCAAACCCACCCTAACCGACTGAACAGTGAGGGACAACTGTGTCTGATGACCTGTGTACTGTATCTAAAAAAAAAAGACATGCTGAAATGATATGGGCCAGGGAGAGTAATGACTTAAAGGATTGGGGTACTGATCTTTTTATTATCAGGCCACAAATGAGAGAAAAACTGAGACAACGGGGCTATTGGAAAATAGATAATACTGGTATTTAAAGTGTTTAGTATAAATGTTCATTATTAAAGGGATGATCTGTATTGAATAGATAAGGTCAAATTTGAGTTAAAGTAAACACTAAGGACTGTTATCCTGATTATTGGGTTGGAAAATGTATTTAAGAAATAACTGTTTAGTTATTTAGATATAGAACTGTTTAAATTTAATAGGCCTAGGGAAGCTCTGGAAACTAATCCTGAGACAAGGTGGTTGACAAAACTTACAGAATATTAGATTAAAGTTTTTTATTTTTTATTTTTTTTGTTTTATAATGTCATTGGAATTGGAATGATAAAATCTAATGTTTAATTGAATAAAAAGATAGTATGTTGTGCGATGATACCCAAGAATGAAGAAGAAAGAGACCAATAATAACAGGGGCATAGAATGAAACAGATGGACGTTTTCTCCAGGTTTAATTACATTACGAATAGTGGAAATTTATTGCAAATGTGTAATTATTATAATTTTTTTTTCTCTTTTTCTCGTTTGGTCAATTTATTTTTGTTTTGAGGAACATAAGGTTGTGTATATGTTCCTGAGGAGGGACTGAAATTGATATAAATGATATATAAATTGACTTAAGGATGTTTTAAGTATGTATCAAACAATGGCTGTTATGGGTTAGGGGACTCATAAATGAAGGTAATGGTAGTGAAGGGGTGTTATTTCTAGAAACTATGTATAATAATAGAGATAATTCACAGAAAAGGAAAGACAGCTGACTGTGTAAAATATAGGGAAAATTCTAAAGTAAATAGAACAATTCACATATCTAAAGATATGGTAAAAATAATAAGTGGTGGCATTTTGAACACTAGAGCAAAAGTTTAAGAAACTTATTACTTAGTTTTGATAGGATTGGATATTAATCCAACTGGAAGACATTTGACTGATTACATGTTAGTGTACAGCAGTTGATGTAGGGAACATCATTTGACTATCATTGAATATTTCTGTGGCAGGAGGCCAGGTATTTGAGGCAGAATGGTTACATAGGGCTGTTATTAAAAATTAAGATTTAGTGATTTTGCTAATGTTGTCAGGAAATAACCCATGTGTTAGTGTGTATGTCCTCAGGAAAAAACAGCCAGAAATGGAAGGGCTTGGGCTGCATTCTGGAGACTGAGTGTACATCAAGATACACCAGGCTGGTGGTATATTTCTTACAACACTGCAGTGGTAAAGTTCTTCATGTCTCTCTTTGGTGGGTGCATAAGTCTCACGAGAAGTAAGGTCCAGCTGAATAATGGGTGAGCTTGAAAACACCATGACAGAGGATGTGGAATCAGAGAGAGAAAGAGAGAGAGACTAGATTCCACTATAGACATACTGGGTTGAGTTTGGAGGCTACTTGTTTTATTTTTAATACATCATGTGAAAGAGAATGGATGATAGGATATTATACTCTAAACAAACATGTTAAAGGGATTGATATGAAAGCATATACAGTGTTGAATTAATTCAAGAAGAGAGAATGTTAATTGTAGAGTATGCACATGATTATCAGTTGAAATGAAGTAGATGGGAAACTAAGTAAAAATGACATGATTTGGGAACACCTCTCAGAACCTGGGGCCGAAAGGGGAAGACTGGGTGGAAGCATGAGGAAGCTTTTTAGGGCTTTTATTTTTGTGGAGTCCAGCAGAAAAGTATCCTGGAGGCATAGAGTCAGGTAAAGAGAGAGTGGGAATTGTCATGGTTTCAGATTTCAGTTTGCATGAATATATTTATGCATAACACATAACATTGTCAATGCTGTTATGTTTTGTCTGTTGTTTTCCAAGTCTTATGTTTAGGAAACCAGAAGGAGAGGGGTTCGCCAGCTTCAGCTGGAATGTCTGTTTGTTGTGTGATGAGTGATGGAAGTAAGAGGATGTATGGTGCAATCATAGAACAGAGGCCATAAGTCTCTAAGTATGAATGCTTCACAGAAAGTAGGCAGAAACCTGAACCAGGATGAGAGGTTCTGCGTCTGATGATCCAAGGGGACCAGAAGGACCTCTCCCAGTGATACCAGGAGATCTAGTCCACGTTGGAGGGATCCGGAGGAAGTGGGATCAACCGAGGAGAGATGGACCCTATGAGGTGGCCAAAGCAACAAGAATGGCCGTCCAAGTGAAAAGAAGCCAGACGTGGTACCATCTGAACCACTGCAGCTGAGTCCCAACAGAGAGAAGGATACAACCACATAGAGATGAGGACACAGAGGATGCTGATTCACCAGGAGGGAGCCTGGAGGGAGCAGGAGCAGCGGAAACGATTGAGACGCCAGGGAGGAGCCAAGAAAACAGCAAATCAAGTGAAAGCCAAAATACGACAAGTGCATCGACTAATGCACCCAGAAGAGGAGGAGAGGCCTCACAAGGAACAGAATGAGAACATCTTTTCCCTAAAAATTGAAACCTTCCAGATGGAAGTTAAGTCTGGCCTGAGGAGGGAGCCTCAGGTGAAGAAAGAGGAGGAAAAGTCCCGCAAGCTGAAGAAAATGGGGATTACCCTACAATTGACTTTTAAACTTTTGAATGGCCTCCTTTACAGACAATTGATGTTAGAACAACAAAAGAATAATGACATTGACATAACAGAAGCAACAGTGAATGCTAGTATAGAAACAACAGACTAATGCACAATCAAGATGTATGGTGGGAGCAGGAAGAGAAGAATGGAATCAGCCGAACAATCCAAAAAGACTGACAAGGTTAGAATCTATGTTCCACCTCAATTTATAACAGAAGTAGGAGAACTGAAGTCTATCTCAATCATAAGGATCAAACCCTTATCGGAGATTGCACTCTGTGGATGGACATATCACCAAACAAAGGGACAAGTCGTTTGGGATCCGAAAGGATGTGACCTGACATTAATCGAAGAAAAAGACGAGAGGGTGCTCATCATGAATCAGATTGAACCAGTTGAAGGTGAAGAATTAATAGTTGAAATAACAAGAACAACAGTGACCGAAGGGAGTAGCACCACTGTCATTAAGATTGATCCTACCCCTGCACATGAACAGGAAGAACCTGTGACAACAACAAGGGTGGCGGCTGCTGTGACGATCACAGTAGCTACCACTAGATGACATCGACTGCCTTTACCAAGCAGACCACCGTGCCAACAAAGCAACCTGAGACATCAGAGTCAGGAGAGTTTTTTACTGACATTTGGAACTTTCTGATAAACTCTAATGATCTACCTCAAGATAAGAACATTGAAAAAGCAACAGAATTAGATATATCAGAATCAGAACCACTCAAGGACACCACATGAGAAGAAGTAGTGAAGAAGGAGTGATACGAATGGGCTAAGTATATGGCAAACAGACACAGAATGGACAATTGTATTTTGTGAAGAAAATCACCTTGGTCTGATCTTTTAATAGTCTCTGAACCAGAATCATGTAAAAACTGTGTAAGTTGTAAAAATGACTATTGTACCAATAGAAAGTATTCTATTCCCTTGTGTGACATAAAATGTAGGATTGTTCTGGGTAAGTACTAGGGGTAAAACTATGTTGAATGAGACCATGATGGGAGACAATGATTGTGTTGCCTATAATATTAGAACTGAATTAAATGCACCTCAATTAGACAGAGGTACCGTGGTTAAAGGAAAATATGAATGTTTTTACAGACACCACACCGAAGGAATTGATGTAGGAAACACCACTGTAGAATGTGATACTATTTGGGTGTTAGAGAATGCGGGAGTTCGTAAAAGTAATGATAAAGGGTTGATTATGAATAGAAAAGAGTTGTGTAGTTACATAACTCAGGTTGCGCCATCTCTTACTATGTTGAAAATTCAAGACAGAGGTATTGCTGATAGTTTCTGGATGTGTGGAAAAAACTAACTGTTGAATGTATTGTCTGATGGATGGATTGGTCTTTGTGCCTTAGAGCAATTAAATAGGTTACGATTATTAAATCACCCCATGATGACTATGTAAAACCTAGAGTTAAAAGGGCTTATGAGAAGGATCCTGAGGTATACCTTAATGCAATTGGACTGCTTAGAGGTCTACCTAGGGATTTCAAGGCCAGAGATGAGGTTAAATCAGGATTTGAATCTATATTTTTGTGGATAACACCAAATTAGAACTTAGAGTGGATTAATTTTATTGGCTATAACCAACAGGGATTCATTAACTATACTTAATTGGCTCTTAGTGGAGAAGGGTGGAGTTTGTGTCATGTTTGGGGATGACTGTTGCACCTTTATTCACAATATTGCTATGGCCAAATTCAAAGGATTATGAGCAGAAGTAAAGGCTAATGCTGATGAAAATGTAATGAAAATGTTTAGACTCTCATGTATGAATTTGGTTGGATCTAGCGTTAAGAAAGTGGGAAGCCCAGGCAATTATACCAATAAGTATGGAAAGCCTTGTAATGCGGTTGGAGGACCTCTTGACTGCCCCTTTGGTAACCATAACTGTCTCTATGAAGTGATTGGGGGTGGGGGAGGGGGGGTCATGCGTGTCATGGTTTCCATGTATATGTTCAATTACCCAGTTCAGATTAATGTTTACTCATACATGTCCACAAAAAGTGTAATTTGCGTCACAATTGCAAGTGGTGTACAAAAATTCATGAGGATGGTCATTATCATCACCTAGAACCTTTTTTCTGTGCCAAGTGTCAAAAAGGAGATTGTTTTATTTGTAAGGATGAGGACTGTGCTCCTAGATAATGGGGTTTAGCATTTTTATTTTGCATAATGCTTTGTGTTCTTTGTATGTTTCTTTGAATTTTTATATATATATCGATGAACATATATATTTTCTTTTAATTAAAGTTAGTTTTGCCTTCTAAAAATAGGATCATTTTACAAAAACATGTTAGGTGACAGAGGGTATTCCGGTTACAAGTGTCTATGGACCATGTATTAAATCATCTAACAAAGGTTGGTAGGTGTCTGCACGGGGGGATAATGTTGAAATGTTTTGTCTAGTTAGGTTTTTATTAATGTTTCTAATTGGATCTTTTACTCCTATTTTAGTTTTAATCATTTGGAGATGTTTGGTCTAGTTGGTTTATGTGCTTTATTCTGTTTTTGTATTTTCTTGTACATCGTAGGTATTCTCATTTACTTTCCCAAAGTCTTATTTTGTATCATTTATGTGGCTAATTAGCCCCAGATGGGGGATTGTAGTGGTGTGGTGGTAATATGAGATACATGGATAACATGTGGAGATGGAGGATGGCTGAGCATTGGAGTGACAGACCACATGTTGGCAGGGGTCATGGGACCGTGGTGATGGAAGTCTACTGGGGGACGTTCTGGCCCTCTGATCCTTCTATATTCTCCATTTCTCTGTTATATTGACCAGACTACTGGGCGCCTACTGGGCGCTTTGACACACTAGATTTATAGTTTACCCATTCCACTAGAAAAGCATACATACCAGAGAAATATGCCTGGGGTGGCTGGACACTAATGAACAAGAAACACATAGTCTGCTGATTCCATTTGAGTGAAACTGACCAGACACATAGACGCCTATAAGCAATTGGATGCCCTAGAGAGGGGGGGGGCACAAAGAGTGCATTGATTTAGTGGTGAAGGGAGGGTCCGGCCACCATTATAAACTGATTGAAGGCAGATGGTGGGGGATGACTTCATAGGGGACGGACAATACTATGTGGGTATAAATAAAAAGGACTGGACTTCTGAGAGGGGGGTTCGGTGGGACATTCGAGATGGTCATACTATTGTAAATAAAAGCATGTTTTTGATTTCACAAGTTCTGATAAAGCGTTATATTTCTGAGATGATTTTCCACGACAGTTACTGCAGGTTTCCTTTAGGTTTGAGCCTCTGGTTGCCATGGTTCATTGACTCTGGTCAATGCTATGCAGTGTGCGTGTGCGCTTTACCAAGTCACAACAGGTGTTGTTTTGGAATTGTGCTTTCATGTATGAGTTCTGACATTTCAGGCTTGCAATGTAAGTATTGTTCTTGGAACCGTAGGGTCTATGGACTTGGGCTGTAGTGGCGGCGTGTCAGTGTTCATTGCCAAGTTGCAGCAGGTTCTGGTTCCCTATATGAGGCTGTGACAGTTCAGCCCTCATGATGCTCTGACAGTTCAGGTGTCTTGGTTAAGTTTTAGGGAAAACATTTTTTGAAGCCGGTGGAACCTGTATGTGTTTGGGCTGCCATGGGCCTCCTAGTTTGGTAACCTCTGAGCCGGCTTGGGGCGTGATTGTATGTCCCCGTAGAATGTTACACAGAGTGACCGACTGAAAGGAAGTGTACAGGACCAGTATCCCTTCTTTCTTTTCTATCCAAAACTTTTGAACGTGCCGTCCTTGGCCAGCTTTCCTGCTATCTCTCTCAGAATGACCTTCTTGATCCAAATCAGTCTGGTTTCAAGACTAGTCATTCAACTGAGACTGCTCTTCTCTGTGTCACGGAGGCTCTTCTCACTGCTAAAGCTAACTCTCTCTCCTCTGCTCTCATCCTTCTAGACCTATCGGCTGCCTTTGATACTGTGAACCATCAGATGCTCCTCTCCACCCTCTCCGAGTTGGGCATCTCCGGCGCTGCCCACGCTTGGATTGCGTCCTACCTGACAGGTTGCTCCTACCAGGTGGCGTGGCGAGAATCTGTCTCCTCACCACGTGCTCTCACCACTGGTGTCCCCCAGGGCTCTGTTCTAGGCCCTCTCCTATTCTCGCTATACACCAAGTCACTTGGCTCTGTCATAACCTCACATGGTCTCTCCTATCATTGCTATACAGACGACACACAATTATTCTTGTCCTTTCCCCCTTCTGATAACCAGGTGGCGAATCGCATCTCTGCATGTCTGGCAGACATATCAGTGTGGATGACGGATCACCACCTCAAGCTGAACCTCGGCAAGACGGAGCTGCTCTTCCTCCCGGGGAAGGACTGCCCGTTCCATGATCTCGCCATCACGGTTGACAACTCCATTGTGTCCTCCTCCCAGAGCGCTAAGAACCTTGGCGTGATCCTGGACAACACCCTGTCGTTCTCAACTAACATCAAGGCGGTGGCCCGTTCCTGTAGGTTCATGCTCTACAACATCCGCAGAGTACGACCCTGCCTCACACAGGAAGCGGCGCAGGTCCTAATCCAGGCACTTGTCATCTCCCGTCTGGATTACTGCAACTCGCTGTTGGCTGGGCTCCCTGCCTGTGCCATTAAACCCCTACAACTCATCCAGAACGCCGCAGCCCGTCTGGTGTTCAACCTTCCCAAGTTCTCTCACGTCACACCGCTCCTCCGCTCTCTCCACTGTTTCCAGTTGAAGCTTCGCATCCGGTACAAGACCATGGTGCTTGCCTACGGAGCTGTGAGGGGAACGGCACCTCCGTACCTTCAGGCTCTGATCAGGCCCTACACCCAAACAAGGGCACTGCGTTCATCCACCTCTGGCCTGCTCGCCTCCCTACCTCTGAGGAAGTACAGTTCCCGCTCAGCCCAGTCAAAACTGTTCGCTGCTCTGGCACCCCAATGGTGGAACAAACTCCCTCACGACGCCAGGACAGCGGAGTCAATCACCACCTTCGGGAGACACCTGAAACCCCACCTCTTTAAGGAATACCTAGGATAGGATAAAGTAATCCTTCTGACCCCCTTCTGACCCCCGCCCCCCCTCTGACCCCCCTCTGACCCCCCCCCCTTAAAAGATTTAGATGCACTATTGTAAAGTGGCTGTTCCACTGGATATCTTAAGGTGAATGCACCAATTTGTAAGTCGCTCTGGATAAGAGCGTCTGCTAAATGACTTAAATGTAAATGAATATAACCACTGTTCCCTGAAAGAGGGAATGAGGTGTAACATGTTTTTTCCCAGCGGGATTTCTGCTCGCTGAAATGGGTGCAAGCCTGTTGGGTGAGATTTCATTTTTCTTCCAGTGAATATGATTGGTCGTTGACTCCCATATTGTATGTTATACCTAATTCCCTTCTTTAGGGAACAGTAGTTATATTATAACCGTATGTTTTACGGTAATAATTTGAATGTCCTGTTGCTTCAGGATTATTTTGCTTTTGTAGCAAACTGTTTCAAATTAGATCCTATATCTGGATCCTAAAGATTTGGTTCTGTTTTGTCTTGAAGTGGAGTAAAATTTATCACAACAAAGGATCTGAATGAAAAGTTCTGATAAACTGTCAGCTATTAGCATACTGTTGATAATACAAAAGTATTGTACTATTCAAATGACTCTTCAATCTACCCGCCGTGGCTGGTGGTTTTTGCAGATTGTATTCTTGTCTTAAGTCTCCCCATCCATTTTCAATGTATCGTGGTTTTTAAACAGGAGAATTTAATAAATTTGGCTTTTTCTACAATGTTGTGCTTATGAGTTTCTGTCTCGAAATAGCCAGCATCGACGTAGGCATAAGAGAACGGCATGTGTATGGTAATTGTGAAGGGGTTGTGCGGTAGTATTGATCAGTTTCTTTAACACTGATTGCTGCCTGCCAGCATGGAAGTTCTGGAATCACATTTCTATTCCTCAAAGATGGGATGTCATCCAGAACCTATTTGAGGTTTGTAATTCACACAAACGTTTGAGCTGTATATGTTCACTCACCTAGATTTATTGTAAATTTATCTTAAGTGAAATCAAAGTTTATCCATTGATAGGAGTTCAAGTGTTTTACAATTCCATTACTGTAGGACTCCAGAGTGGCGCAGTGGTCTAAGGCACTGCATCTCAGTGCAAGTGTCCCTGGTTTGAATCCAGGCTGAATCATATCTGGCTGTGATGGGGAGTCCCATAGGGTGGTGCACAATTGGCCCGGGGTAGGCTGTTATTGTAAATAAGAATTTGTTCTTAACTGACTTGCCTAACAAAAAAAATAAAAGGACTGGGATTCAATCCAACCACGCTATGTCAACACTGCACATTTTATAGGCAATGTTGGTAAACACTGCATATGTCGGCTCAATCCACATTTTCATTGTGTTTTTTCGACCTTATAATGTGGAAATATAATAAAAAAATACAGGGAAATCATGTTTTTGAATGCACTTCCCATAAAAAAAGTCCACACTATTCTGAAGTGTTGAAGGCAACACATAACTCATCTGCCACAGCAGTGATCTTTAGGGCACAGTTTGTTCATAACACCTTTTGAAATGTATACATTAGCTTTAAAAGCAGTGACACTAGAAACCACTGCAAAGAACAGCTGACAAGTAACAAGTCTGACAATAAGACTACACAGAACTCTCTGAAGATCCAGGTTTAGGTTATTCTAGGTGGGCTTATAGTGCCATCTATTGGGACAATTGTACAGGGTGAATTCTCTCACAGTTCTGCAATGCTGTGAAACCATTAACCAAGAACTCGAAAGGGAGGACTGTTTTACACGTCTTCAGAATGAGGTAATACAGTACAGAAAGTGCAAATAGAGCAATATAAACATGTTAATCTGTCGCAGTATGATTATAAATAAATACAAACATTCAAATAATTTAAAAGGCTTTATTTGTTTGGTAACAGCTTAAACAGCAGGAAAGCAGTATACTGTGCAACATATTTGTTTGTTTTACATTAAAATCCTGTATGTTACTTTGTAATTGCAGAAGTTATGGCTTTTTTGCATTGCAATCTGGCCAATTCATTGTGAATTGATTTTGTATAAGTATCCAAAAATATTGAACTACAGTATAAACAACCATGACTATCTGCAGACCCCAGCCTAAAACCAAAACAATGTTAATCTTTCTAAATGTTTATCTTATTCATATACAACAATACAATGAGCTTAAACATGTTATATAAAGGTAGGGTGTGGGTCAGGGGCAGCATTAGATAATGCCTTGTGTTGTACAGAATTTCTCATAATACAATTAGAAGAGAGGTTAAAGAGTATGTTAAATATATAAGCAACTATATAGATAAAGCAACTACATAGATTAAGCAACTACTGTATGTCAATCAATCACATTTATTTATAAAGCCCTTTTTACATCAGCCGATTTCACAATGTGCTATACAGAAACCTAGCATAAAATGTAGAAGCACGGCTTATACGTAACAAATAAAAAAGGTGAAAATTGTGGTCCATCCAGATTTCAATTTCAGTCAACAACCGGTTGCAACCCAGTCACAGTCTTGTACTCTGGAGTCAAAGTGCCTTAACATGTACTGGGTCAAAGACGAGACGTGTAAAGTTGGTGTCCGAAGGCCATTCATTTTACAGAAAAATCTAAATATGTGTGAATATAATATTAAATCACTCAATTCTTACCCTTCTTTTCACCCAGAAATATTTGTGTTGCAAACTATTAAATTAAGGGAGTTAATGAGCTCTATAATGTCAAAATGTCCTTCAGTGTAACTGTCCGGGTAAAAATTCTAATGACAAAAGTGTTTTTAAAATATAGAAATTCATCCTAAAAATATAAATGAACACCCATGGCCGTGTTAGTGTTTGCAACAATATATAGAATAATGGGCGACATACTGGTCATTCAGTATAACAGGTAAGGTAAGGTAAAAAGCCATTTTAAAGCATATCACATGATGGTAATCATGTGACAGTGTGTGACATCACAAAGAAGACCCATTGAAGACCCTCTATCAATGTGATGAGGTGAGTAAATCTCTCTGAAATATTTGATGATTTCACCTTTTCACCCTTTAGTAACCTTTGTAACGAAAATGCATGTCCTTCAGTACAACACTGAAAATATACTTTTAATCTTATTATTTTATAAAAAGCTCTATTAAATATAAAAGAGTAAGGATAATCTTTATAGGTCAATGTCATTCATTTATATAGATGGCCAAGGAACTGCCTGTTAAATATGTTTATGCATGAAATCCATCCTTAAGTATCACGCTTTTGTTCTTCAGCACAACAAAAGTTTCATGTTATACCACAATGCCACCCGTTATGCTGAATGACAGTAGCTTTGTTATCCATGTTTTCACTAGTTTACAACATTTAATCATGCCATTCATATTTACTTGTTGTATGAATACTGAATATTATCATTGTAAACTATTTCATGACATTTTAAGGTATTTCATGGTACATTATCTTTATGCTGTAGATGCCGTTGTCTAATAAGAAGAGGGCTGCACGGCACAGACAAAGATTAACGCAGATCAAGTTGCTAGGGAGGAAAGACTAGCCAGAAGAAAAGCAAGGTATTGTTTTCATGGTTTCATGCTACTGTCAGCAACAGAATAGGATATAATAGGATATAAAGCTGGGTGGATAATACTTAACATTAAGTTGCACTATTACACTGTAGTTAATGTTTTATTGCACTGCAGTTAAGGTATAAATGATGGATTATATTAGTTAATATAATATTACACACACACACACACACAATTATGGATTAAAAAGGGATTTTGGTTAATAGCTGCTTCATTTTTGTACCTGCATTAAATAGAAATTGACCAGTTACAGTGTAACAATGTATAATTATAACATTAACTATCATGTAATAATTGTGTAATAATGCAATTTAATGCAACGTAAAGTGTTGCCACAGGCTCAAATTATAGTAAAGTGATTATTATTAACATTAGCAATGAAATAGTAACAAAACATGTTTGGGAGAGAAAAGGAGAGGGAGTTGATTTAACTTTTAAACTTTGATTAAGTGTTACCTACTTTTAATAGACTACTAATAACATTTCATGGATGTGAATCCTATTCTGTGCCAGTGTCATAACTTTTCCATTTTCGTTTTTTAGCTATCAGAGAAGAAAGAAGGATGTCAATCCTGATCATCCACCCATCCATACAATGACACAATCTGATGCTGAAAAAGAGGGGAAAATGTAGATTAAATTAGAGGAGGCACCATGAAAGAATCAAACAAATGAATGTGGTGATGAACTTAACTCCAGTATCCACTGGAGGAAACTCTTTTGAGCATCCCCCCTGAACAACTTGTACAAGTACAACATGAACCTGCACCTCCAGAACTGGAGCAACCATCTGAGTCCTTGAAAAATACTATTGTGGCTACTAATAATAGTTCATAGGATCATTATTGTTGTTGCTGAAGGAATCACATTTAATCAATATTTATGGGCCGTAGTGATATGTGTCATTCAGGGTAACAAAATATTGTCGTACAGTATAACACCAGTATTTTATATTAAAATGCAATAACTTTGTTTTGTTGACTCAGATAGACAAAAACAAATCTCAAAGGATGAATTGAAAGATATTTTTGTCGATTTTACAATTTCTTTCAGTGTAAGGCAGGAAGTTTATGTAAAAAACCTTCAATAAATTTTGAGTTGTACCTGTGACACATAAAATATGTGGTATTCAAAATAAAATAATGTCATATTTTCTGGGTAGTTATATTTCTGCCAGTCTAAGCATGGATATAACCTTGGAATTATGAAAAATGGGCATACATTTTTTTTTAACACTTAGTGTTATACTGAATGACATTTTACTGGGGTACATTCATATGAATCACAAATTTTTTATACGTCTTTGACCCAGTTTACAAAATACATTTTGTATTTTTGGGGCCAAATCAATTCATAGAGCTGAAGATTTGCACTGTAGTGCGATTTTGATTGAACGGTAATTTCTGATTGAGCCGACAGCACCTCCTTTGAATGCAGTCTCCGCAAATGCGGGAACATTATCTTTAAATTTCTATTGAGCTTTAGCGCAGGTCTTCAGCGCTACAGATTGAATCAAGGCCTTGGTATCAGTCCTTTCAAAGTTCTCCCTCTGTCTGTCTACATGTGCTGGGAATCCATGATGTCCAGATACTTCGCCTCGATTACCCTTGGCAGCAGGTTAGTCCTGGTGAAGAGATACAGAGACACATTAAACCCAATTAATTCAAAATCAAACTCACTACTGTAGTAAGTGTCATTGAACTACAGTCTTGGTTGTTTTCAATGGTAAATACACCTGTTATACTCTTTGTTAATAGAAAGCCACAACAATCAATTATTGGTGATCTTGAATATTTAACCACGGGAATCAACCCAGCATGTTTTTCTAACCACTAGAGGCTACTGCTACCCTTTGTTCAAAGCCGAAAGCCCCTGGTTCAGATTCCCAGTTTTTTTGTGGACTTCTCTGCCCCCTGCTGGTCAGGAGGTACAATAAAATGTGTTCTATTTAATTATGTAACTGTTACCTGATGGGAATGAGTAGGATCATCAAGAAGGGGAAGATCATCTTAATATAGGGCAGAGGGTACATGCCAAACGCACACAGGATGATCAACTGCAGTATCTGCAGGGCTGTGAAGAAGTGCACCTTCTTCTGGGGCACCCTCCGAATGTAGTGGGTGGGAGGGTAGGAAGTCTGAGGGGAGGGAGAGGAGATGGTTTAACATCATGATTGACTAGGACGTCTGAGGGCAGGCAGAGGGAGAGGAGATGGTTGAACATCATGGTAGACTAGGACGTCTGAGGGGAGAGAGAGGAGATGGTTTAACATTGTGGGTGACTAGGACTTCAGAGGGGAGAGAGATGGAGAAGAGATGGTTTAACATCTTGGTTGACTAGGACCTCTGACGGGAGGCAGAAGGAGAGGAGATGGTTTAACATCATGGTTGACTAGGACATCTGAGGGGAGGGAGAGGAGATGGGGGAAGATCTTCAATGGTAATTTATTTATTTTATCGCTATTTCTGACTTTTGTGACACCTCTGCTGGTTTGGAAAATGTTTTTAATGCTTTTGAGTGTGGGGCGCTGTCCTCAGATTATCTCATGGCATGCTTTCACCGTAAAGCCTTTTTGACATCTGACAAGGCGGTTGGATTAACAAGAAGTTGACTAGGAAGTTGACTAACAAGAAGTTGACTATCTGAGGGGAGGGAGATGAGATGGTTTAACATCATGGTTGACTAGGATGTCTGAGGGGAGGCAGAGGGAGAGGAGATTGTTGAACAACATGGTTGACTAGAACATCTGAGGGGAGGGAGAGGAGATGGTTTAACATCATGGTTGACCAGGACGTCTGAGAGGAGGCAGAGGGAGAGCAGATGGATTAGCATCATGGTTGACTGGGACGTGTGAGGGGAGGCAGAGGGAGAGGAGATGGTTTAACATCATGGTTGACTAGAATGTCTGAAGGGAGGTAGAGAAAGAGGAGATTGTTTAACCCTTTTAGCTGCTCTGCTATTCACCATTACATCACTTATTGCAAATATAGATATATATTTCTACAACAAGGACGACGCACAATACATTCTCCAAACACCCCACAGGGCCGACATCCCAGTTATTTGCAAGAGGAAGCGACGAAGGTACAGAGGACAAAGAGCCGGATGCCTCGTAAGGACCCGGAGAAGGAGACAGGGAAAGCTGCCGTTACTGTCAATACTACTCGCCAACTTGCAATCATTGGACAACAAATTAGACGAGGTGCGATCACGAATGTCCTACCAACGGGACATCAAAAACTGTAATATCCTATGTTTCACGGAATCGTGGCTGAATGACGACATGGATATTCAGCTAGCGGGATACACGCTGCACCGGCAAAATAGAACAGCACACTCCGGTAAGACGAGGGGGGGGGCGGTCTGTGCATATTTTTAAACAACAGCTGGTGCACGAAATCTAAGGAAGTCTCTAGATTTTGCTCGCCTGAAGTAGAGTATATTGTGATAAATTGCAGGCCACACTACTTGTCTAGAGAGTTTTCAGCTATACTTTTCGTGGCTGTTTCATTTACCACCACAGACAAATGCTGGCACTAAGACCGCACTCAGTCAGTTGTATAAGGAAATAAGCGAACAGGAAACCACTCACCCACAAGCGCCGCTCCTAGTGGCCAGAGACTTTAATGCAGGGAAACTTAAATCAGTTCTACCAAATTTCTATCAACATGTTAAATGTGCAACCAGGGGGGAAAAAATTCCAGATCACCTGTACTCCACACACAGAGACGTGTACAAAGCTCTCCCTCGCCCTCCATTTGGTAAATCCGACCACAACTCTATCCTCCTGATTCCTGCTTGCAAGCAAAAATGAAAACAGGAAGCACCAGTGACTCGGTCTATAAAAAGTGGTCAGATGAAGCAGATGCTAAACTACAGGACTGTTTTGCTATCACAGACTGGAACATGTTCCGGGATTCTTCCAATGGCATTGAGGAGTAAACCACATCAGACACTGACTTTATCAATAAGTGTATCGAGGACGTCGTCCCCACAGTGACTGGACGTACATATCCCAACCAGAAGCCATGGATTACAGGCAACAATCGCACTGAGCTAAAGGGTAGAGCTGCCGCTTTCAAGGTGCAGGACTCTAACCCGGAAGCTTACAAGAAATCCTGCTATGCCCTGCGACGAAACATCAAACAGGCAAAGCGTCAATACAGGGCTAAAATTGAATTATACAACACCGGCTATGACGCTCGTCTTATGTGGCAGGGCTTGCAAACTATTACAGACTACAAAGGGAAGCACAGCCGCGAGCTGCCGTGACATGAGCCTACCAGACGAGCTAAATTACTTCTATGTTCGCTTCGAGGCAAGCTACACTGAGGCATGCATGAGAGCATCAGCTGTTCCGGACAACTGTGTGATCACATTCTCCATAGCCGACGTGAGTAAGACCTTTAAACAGGTCAACATACGAGGCCAGACAGATTACCAGGATATGCGCTCCGGCATGTGCTGACCAACTGGCAGGTGTATTCACTGACATTTTCAACATGTCCCTGATTGAGTCTGTAATACCAACATGTTTCAAGCAGACCATCATAGTCCCTGTGCCCAAGAACACAAAAGCAACCTGCCTAAATGACTACAGACCCGTAGTCATTTAGGAACCTGCCTAAATGACTGCAGACCCTACAGACGTCCATAGCCATGAAGTGCTTTGAAAGGTTGGTAATGGTTCACATCAACACCATTATCCCAGAAACCCTAGACCCACTCCAATTTGCATACCGCCCAAACAGATCCACACATGATTGAATCTCTATTGCACTCCACACTGCCCATTCCCACCTGGACAAAAGGAACAGTTATGTGAGAATGCTATTCATTGACTACAGCTCAGCGTTCAACACCATAGTACCCTCAAAGCGCATCACTAAGCTAAGGATCCTGGGATGAAACACCTCCCTCTGCAACTGGATCCTGGACTTCCTGACAGGCCACCCCCAGGTGGTGAGGGTAGGTACTAACACATCTGCCATGCTGATCCTCAACACTGGAGCTCCACAGGGGTGCGTGCTCAGTCCTCTCCTGTACTCCCTGTTCACCCACGACTGCATGGCCAGGCACGACTCCAACACCATCATTAACTTTGCAGACGACACAACAGTGGTAGGCCTGATCACCGACAACGACGAGACAGCCTATAGGGAAAAGGTCAGAGACCTGGCCGGGTGGTGCCAGAATAACAACCTATCCCTCAACGTAACCATGACTAAGTAGATGATTGTGGACTACAGGAAAAGGTGGACCGAGCACGCCACCTTTCTCATCGACGGGGATGTAGTGGAGCAGGTTGAGAGCTTCAAGTTCCTTGGTGTCCACATCAACAACAAACTAGAATGGTCCAAACACACCAAGACAGTCGTGAAGAGGCCACGACAAAGCCTGTTCCCCCTCAGGAAACTAAAAAGATTTGGCATGGGTCCTGAGATCCTCAAAAGGTTCTACAGCTGCAACATTGAGAGCATCCTGACTGGTTGCATCACTGCCTGGTACGGCAATTGCTCGGCCTCTGACCGCAAGGCACTATAGAGGGTAGTGCGTATGACCCAGTACATCACTGGGGCTAAGCTGCCTGCCATCCAGGACCTCTACACCAGGCAGTGTCAGAGGAAGGCCCTAAAAATTGTCAAAGACCCCAGTCAAAGACTGTTCTCTCTACTACTGCATGGCACGCGGTACCGGAGTGCCAAGTCTAGGACAAAAAGGCTTCTCAACAGTTTTTACCCAAAGGCCATAAGATTCCTGAACAGGTAATCAAATGGCTACCCGGACTATTTGCACTGTGTGCCCCCCTCAACCCCCCCAACCCCTATTTTTACGCTGCTGCTACTCTCTGTTTGTCATATATGCATAGTCCCTTTAACTATACATTCATGTACATACTACCTCAATTGGGCCGACCAACCAGTGCTCCCACACATTGGCTAACCGGACTATCTGCATTGTGTCCCGCCACCCGCCACCCACCACCCACCAACCCTTCTTTTACGCTACTGCTACTCTCTGTTCATCATATATGCATAGTCACTTTAACCATATCTACATGTACATACTACCTCAATCAGCCTGACTAACCGGTGTCTGCATGTAGCCTTGCTACTTTTATAGTCTCACTACTGTATATAGCCTGTCTTTTTACTGTTGTTTTATTTCTTTACTTACCTATTGTTCACCTAACACCTTTTTAGCACTATTGGTTAGAGCCTGTAAGTGAGCATTTCACTGTAAGGTCTACACCTGTTGTATTTGGCGCACGTGACAAATAAACTTGGATTTGATTTGAGTTGACTGTAGATACATACGTTGAAGTTGGAAGTTTAGATACACCTTAGCCAAATACATTTATTTAATCTTAGTAAAAATTACCTGACTTATGTCAGTTAGGATCACCACTTTATTGTAAGATTGTGAAATGCCAGAATAATAGTAGAGAAATTTATTTATTTCAGCTTTTATTTCTTTCATTACATTCCCAGTGGGTCAGAAGTTTACATACACTCAATTAGTATTTTGAAGCATTGCCTTTAAATTGTTTAACTTGGGTCAAACGTTTCGGGTAGCCTTCCACAAGCTTCCCACAATAAGTTGGGTGAATTTTGGCCCATTCATCCTGACAGAGCTGGTGTAACTGACTCAGGTTTGTGGGCCTCCTTGCTCGCACACGCTTTTTCAGTTCTGCCCACAAATTTTCTATAGGATTGAGGTCAGAACATTGTCATGCCCATTCCAATACCTTGACTTTGTTGTCTTTAAGCCATTTTGACACAACTTTGGAAGTATGCTTGGGGTCATTGTCCATTTGGAAGACCCATTTGCGAGCAAGCTTTAACTTCCTGACTGATGTCTTGAGATGTTACTTCAATATATCCACATAATTGTCCTACCTCATGATGCCATCTATTTTGTGAAGTGCACCAGTCCCTCCTGCAGCAAAGCACCCCCACAACATGATGCTGCCACCCCCGTGCTTCACGGTTGGGATGGTGTTCTTCGGCTTGCAAGCCTCCCCCTTTTTCCTTCAAACATAACAATGGTCATTATGGCCAAACATTTCTGTTTCATCAGACCAGAGGACATTTCTCCAAAAAGTACAATCTTTGTCCCCATGTGCAGTTGCAAACTGTAGTCTAGCTTTTTTATGGTGGTTTTGGAGCAGTGGCTTCTTCCTTGCTGAGTGGCCTTTCAGGTTATGTCGATATAGGACTCGTTTACTGTGGATATAGATACTTTCGTACCAGTTTCCTCCAGCATCTTCACAAGGTCCTTTGCTGTTGTTCTGGGATTGATTTGCACTCTTCGCACCAAAGTACAATCATCTCTAGGAGATGGAACGCGTCTCCTTCCTGAGCGGTATGATGGCTGCGTGGTCCCATGGTGTTTATACTTGGGTACTATTGTTTGTACAGATGAACGTGGTACCTTCAGACGTTTGGAAATTGCTCCCAAGGATGAACCAGACTTGTGGAGGTTTCCAATTTCTTTTCTGAGGTCTTGTCTTATTTATTTAGATTTTCCCATGATGTCAAGCAAAGAGGCACTGAGTTTGAAGGTCGGCCTTGAAAAACATCCACAGATACACCTCCAATTGACTCAAATTAAAGCCATGACATAATTTTCTGAAATTTTCCAAGCTGTTTAAAGGCACAGTTAACTTAGTGTATGTAAACCTCTGACCCACTAGAATTGTGATTCAGTGAATTATAAGTGAAATAATCTGTCTGTCAACAATTTTTGGAAAAATGACTTGTGTCATGCACAAAGTAGATGTCCTAACCGACTTGGCAAAACTATAGTTTGTTAACAAGAAATTTGAGTGGTTGAAAAACAAGTTTTAATGACTCCAACCTAAGTGTATGTAAACTTCCGACTTCAACTGTATAAATAGATACATATATATAAATAGATACATATATATAAATAGATACATACTGTATAGATTAGACAGACAGACAGACAGACAGACAGACAGACAGACAGACAGACAGACAGACAGACAGACAGACAGACAGACAGACAGACAGACAGACAGACAGACAGACAGACAGACTTATGTATGTACAGTATGGATGGATGGATGGAATAGACACACACACACACACACACACATGCCCCTATTTTTCTCACTCTCACCTGTTCTTTGAGGAGGAGGAGTATGCGGTCAAACATCTGGTTGCCGTCGAGGGAGGTGGCTGCTATGTAGAGGAAAAGGCCGTAGAGGACAGGCTTGGGGATCCACTGCAGAGGGATGGGTAACAAGAACACTGACAGGCCGATCAGGATGTTAGCCGTCAGAGCCGTGATCCGCGTCTCCTTCACATTGACAATGCTTTAAACCGACAGAAACAGAAACAGGCATTCTTGAAGAGAGAGCCTCTTGTTTAGTCTCATTAGAAACACCCACCAGCAATCTTGTTTCAACAGATTCCAAATAGAATCTTGGAGATTGCACAGACTACAGGAATAAAAATGTTAAATGAACAATCTTCATTAAAGTAGGCTTAAGTTGGCTTCATATGGGACTGTTCAACCGTTCTTGTAAGTAACTGCTTCAAAAATAAATAAATACATGTTCACAACAAGTTATGCAGAAAACTGCCTCTAAATCTTTGGTCAAGCTGCCCTCACTCACGTTTCATAGAGGTGTCCCCCCTCCACGTGCAGCTCCACCTTGGCCAGCTGACGTGCGTGCAGGGAGGAGTGTGGGAATGCGGCGTGCATCCACGGCAAACCCAGACACGACATGAGGATGTTGATGAAGCCGGTCAGCATCAGGTCCCAGTGGAATGCAGTTCCCTTCAACAACCTGAAACATTATCACATAGACACAGAACAGTTTGGCATTATACAATTCAGACATACATGGACTAATCGTGGACCATGGATGACATCGCGTTGGATAGGCTACCAACATACTGGCTGGATAGGCTACCAACGTGTTGGTCAAAGCCAGTGCTTAATTTGTAAATCGGAAGGTGCTGGAACAAAAGAGTGGGGCACCGAAAAGCATTGCATGCATATCATGATATTTGCGTAGTGGCATAGAGCAGTAGAGTAGAGGTAATTACAGAAGTAAATTTTTACATTTTACATTTTAGTCATTTAGCAGACGCTCTTATCCAGAGCGACTTACAGTAGAGTGCATACATTTTTTTTATTACATTTTTTTACATACTGAGACAAGGATATCCCTACCGGCCAATCCCTCCCTAACCCCTAACCCGGACGACGCTATGCCAATTGTGCGTCGCCCCACGGACCTCCCGGTTGCGGCCGGCTGCGACAGAGCCTGGGCGTGAACCCAGAGACTCTGGTGGCGCAGCTAGCACTGCGATGCAGTGCCCTAGACCACTGCGCCACCCGGGAGATGTGGCGCAGTGGCACATATGTAGCACACATGTGAGCCACCAGAGTCTCTGGGTCTCCTCACAATGTAGCATTGGGGGAATTTAACACGGAATTCCAATTGGGAACTCTTGAGTTAAAAGCACCATAATACCCCACAAATTATGGAAATGGCAGGCTACTTTGAAACTGACAAACTGAGTATCTGAGATCAATGAAAATGACCTTGTTTTGAATCCATCAGTAGTCTAGGCCTGTGTGTGTGGACGTATATTGTAGGCTTCAATATGAGGGAGAAATTATAGTCCTAAAAATGCTTTCCAGTTTCACTGACTCTCCCAATGAATCGCAGCTCACTCACTGGTGATGGCATAATGCACGCATGCCAAAAGCTTCTCTCTCTTGTTTTACTTTGTAAAACAATATTTGGAAGTTTATCAAATATTTGGTTAGCCTACAGCTGACAAATTAGAGTATTCTCCTTTCAGTGTTAGACATTTGCTTTCCAACCTGTGTTTTCCATGATTGTAGACTATTTGAAATATTGCGAATGGCCAGTTTTGTCTGCATGCTGTTTGTTCACTGACAGATTTGTTGCACGTTCCCTACTGTAAGCTATGCCTCATTGGGCTACACTCCACAGCTAGGCTATTTTTTAAATAAGCAATTTATCCTCTGTGGCAAATATTTTGTCTTTCTCATGGTATAGTAGGCTATTCTGTATTATTTCATTCCTTTCGGAACACACAGCAGTAACTCTATAACTTTGGAAAATGTACTTCAATCTATCAGGCGTGCTGAAGCTCCTCCAGAACCCTTCGCGCGGCTCTAGAATTAACGAAGAGGCAACTCGAATGAACTTTGATCGCGTTTGTTAGAATTTTTACATTGCAAAAAGTGACAATTTTTCATGCCACGAGAGGTACCGAATCCGCCACAAATTAAGCACTGGTTAAAGCCTTACGACAAAGTCATATTTAATGAAAACCAAATACAATATACAGAATAATAGAGTAGCGTTAAAGAGTATACTATACAGTTGAGTGTGTTGAAAAAATGCATGTGCTGTGCTACAGCAAAAGTACATCATTGTGACAAACTCTCTTGCAGGTTTGTTTGCAATCATCAAACGATAATGTAATGATTCTGCAATATTCTCCTGGCGGTGCAGTTATGTCCACTTTGCAACACACGTTCTTTACCTAGAGTATAAAGTAAAAAATATATAAGATCCTACTTGGCTTCGGGGACGTGGGTGAGTGATATGACAATATTCTGGTCGATGAAGATGAGCAGCGCCAGGAGGAAGCCTAAGCCTACAGCGCTCAGACAGTTCATGCCCGTCAGCTTGTCAAACTGGGCCAGCCTGAAGATCTTCCCGTTGTGGAAGTTGAACACAGGAACTGTTTTGAAATGTTGGGAACAGTTTAGAAATGTGGCATGATTTGTCTTGTGGCATTTATATAGTCTTTTTCAAGGCTTGCTTGAAACATTTTGATGAATGACAAATTGGCCATTTTAAAACAGACAATTCCCTTTTCTGAACAATAATGTGCACTACTCACGCTCTACATCAAGGAAAAGGAAGGAACCAATGAAGGAGAATATAACGACAGCGATGGGTAAGGCACAGTCAGACACCACCTCCCTCACTTTGGCATGCAGATAAGGACTGTGGGAAGAAAACCAAGCCACATAGCAGTATGTCAACTATGCATTGGGCACAGAATAACATTTTGCTACTCTAAATTATATAAATTGAATTTAGCAGTAGACGGTTCGACAATGAAGTGTTTAGTGCTGGGCTGGAACAAAAACAACCAGCAGACTGGAGTTGGAGACCCCTGAGATAAAGTGTGTCCTTTAGCCACCATTGATCTGACAGTGGTCAGCCTGACAGTGGTCAGCCTGGCAGCGGTCAGCCCGCATATTAGTGCAACTTGATCTGAACTTACCTCCTCCTCAGCTGATAGAGGGCATACCCCAACCACAGAGTCCCCAGCATGAGCAGGAGACAGAGGATAGGCCTCTCCCTGGTACACAGGACCAGAGACTCGGGCAGAAACACATGCGTGTCATGCTTCACCACAGGGGCCCCATGGCTGGTCCCACTCCCCAGCCTCTCTGTTGCATTTGCAGCCTTCTCCATTAACTCCTTGATCTCTAGAAGCACCCGCGTGCTGTTATTGGTTGCCAGCGTGGGCCCGTGGTAGAAGTAATTAAAGACTATAGGGAGAGAAAGAAAGGGGTAGAAATAGGGATAAGGGCAGGGAAAGAAAGAGTTAATTGTGCAGCCCAGGGATAAGGGACAGACCGCAACATATGTATACGCTCGTCTGCCACTTCCTCAGCCACTGACTTGTGCTTAACTCAAGGGCGTCCTCCGGAACACATGTCAGTTCCCTTCAGAGCCTGCCCGGGGGGAATGGTTTGATTGCATGCTTCGCTCGCCTCTTAAAGACTGATGGATATATGCTGGGTACATTTACTGTGCAGATGACGGGCAGCCCGCTTAGATTCCTCTACATTTACACTAAGACGGATTTTCCCGGCGGGCGGAACACCTGAATATGTTGTGTAAATGTAAGCCCCCCATCCTCAGACTCACCTTTGACAGTGCCTTTCACCGAGTCCCCAACAAAGGCTATTGAAATGAACAGGGCTATGATTTCCTCTGATGAGCTGTAAGGAAAGGGTATAAAATAAACACAGAGTATACCCCTTTATCTGAACAGAATAAACCACAGACCAAGACATAACAAACCAAGGCAAAGTCACACACTGATTACAAGTGAGTACCTTCAATGAAATGGGATGTTTATGGGAAAAAATGAAGTCAAAACAGACAGGAATGTCACATGTTTAGTGGGTTCAGTAGTCATGCTGTCAAGGTCCTTTCCTAACTACAAAGTTGAGCCTAACAGAGCTGAGCCAAGCTGTACTGCAATGGCCTGAACTGGTCTGGTTATACATCCAGCAGAAGCCTTATTCACTGAATGTCTGTTTGTCCACTGACCGTTTGAAGAGCTTCATGAACAGACTGACATTCAAAAGTGCTCCCAGGATGAGAAAGAAGCTGTTCCACAGGCCAATGCAGGCATAGAAGGCAGGGAAGTCCAAATCGTAGTCATCACAGATTCCCCGGATCACTACAAACATATAAAATATCAGACAAATAGTTCAAGTCTACAGGATATTGATGTAGTATTTACGTTGTCCAGATGTTTAGTAGACATACCGCTAATAAAGATGGCCAGGGGTGCAGTAGTCAGTGGGATAACCAAAGGAGCACCAGCAAACAGAGCGTAGATCACTCCTCCGATGCTCTGGCCAACGATGACTTTCCGGACATCTATCAAGAACAGACCATTATAATGTTATATAAGGCAAAGATACAGATACAGTGAGTGACTATATACATTTTTAGGATTCAATCAACAGAAAATATAATTTATTTGAATTTAATTGAAAGCTGAATTATTCAAACATTTCAGTCAGGGTCATTCAGGCTTTGACAGATGGACAGGCACAAGACAGGGGGATAGAGAGACATCCAGATGATTGTACCTATCTCTCCCCGCGTGCTCTCATCGTTCAGCGAACCAAAGGCGATGTTAGGAAGTAGAATTGCAATGTACAGGAAGATGGCGGTGGTGGTGTACTTCAGCCAGGAGCGGTCTTTGCCGTACATACCTGTATGGACCAACAGGTGAGCCGCTTACAACTTTGCCAACCAAACAGAAAGCCGTTTACAACTCTGCCAACCAACCAAAGAGCAGTGTACAACTCAGCCAACTGTGAATACAGGTATAATCTTGGATATGAACTGGCTGTGATAATCGTAATGACAACAGCAATTGTAAGGTGAAAGATTGAGCTTTTTTCACAAGTTTAGGCTATGTGATGTGTTAAATATGATTTAAAAAACGGTGTATGTCATATTGAAGTCAATTATCAAAAATAATTATCCATGACCGGTCTAAATAGAGGGGCCGTAACGGCAAAGGATCTTTTAAAATGTAGTGACAGGAGGAAGGCTAAGCTTAAAAGTTATACCGTCTGTGAAGTCGGAGGGATAGAGTGGTAGTCGCCGACGAAGATCCTCATAGATACCTTGGCCAACTTTAAAGAAATCTGCACACTGTGGAGAAACAAAGGTTTTATTGATTGGTTGAACTATCCTGTACTATTATGTGGTCTGTAGGTCTACTGCAAAGCACGTGGTCCTTTAGGGATAATAAAGTCTTTATATACAGTAATACAAGACACTAAACCAGACGAGCCTGAAACCACAACATCCACCACAGTTGTGTTTGTTAAGGCACACAGAAAGAAAAGCCCTCTGGAATAAGTATTTGACATGGATTATTGTGGATGCGTTGGTTGGTTATTCAAAATAATTTTTACTAAGGTACTTCAAGTGCAACTTTTCTTTAACCGGGCAGGCATTTCTGTGTTGCGTCTCTACACACTAAGCCCAGAAATTTCCCCTTGATTTAAGAAGGCTACATAATGAAGTACTTTGTCGTTACAAGAGCCTAGATGCAGTCTGCTGCCAGGGAAAAGCAACAGTTTGGCATACAGCTGAATGTGCAGTCCAGCTGCTTACCATTCCTGAGGACTTGATGATAGAGGGGGGAAAGGGGTAAAAAAAATTGGCTGAAGTATTACTACATAGTGGAGCAACTCTTTATATGTCTGGATAAAGGAAAACCTGAGGGTGGTCCATCTCCACATGGGGGAAATCTCATAAGGGGACCACACCACTAACAGGGAAAATACTTTTATCATGCCGCTTTAAAGGAATAGTTACTCAAAGTAAAAGTAAAGTATTTTATTTGCATTTTAGCTTATTTTCAACTTACAGTGTTTCATCCAAACCAAATTTGGTTATTTACATCCAGAATCTTTTGAATGAAACAACCACACCCTATGTCGAAAATAAGCTTGAAAAACAGTGAACCATCTCTTTAACTAGCAGGTACAGTGACTTCGGAAAGTATTCAGACCCCTTTGACTTTTTACACATTTTGTTACGTTACAGCCTTATTCTAAAATGGATTAAAAATACAAAAAATACTCAGCAATCTACACACAATACCCCATAATGACGAAGCAAAAACAAGTTTTTAGAAATGTTTGCAAATGTATTAAAATAAAAAACAGAAATACCTTATTTACATAAGTATTCAGACCCTTTGCTATGAGACTCAAAATTTTTGCTCAGGTGCATCCTGTTTCCATTGATCATCCTTGAGATGTTTCTACAACTTGATTGGAGTCCACCTGTGGTAAATTCAATTGATTGGACATAATTTGTAAAAGCACACACCTGTCTATGTAAGGTCCAGGGGTTGACAGTGCATGTCAGAGCAAAAACAAAGCCATGAGGTCAAAGGAATTGTCTGTAGAGCGCCGAGACAGGATTGTGTCGAGGCACAGATCTGAGGATGGGTACCAAAACATTTCTGCAACATTGAAGGTCCCCAAGAACACAGTGTGTAGATTGATGAGGGAAAAAACAATTTAATACATTTTAGAATAAGGCTGTAACCTAACAAAATGTGGAAAAAGTAAAGATATCTGAATACTTTCCGAGGGCACTGTGTTTCCAACTGAACAGTGAAGCTGCTACGTGTTGGCCATGTCAGTCCCAGTCAGATTGATGAGGTAGCCCCTGCCTACTTTTAGTGTTTTTTTGCTGCGTGGGTCTGTTTCTGCATGGATCATCTGCTTCTCTGTAGCTGGTTTCTCATTGACCGTGGAGAGATGATGACGCTGGTGCACCAGCTCTTGTTTGAACTCCTCCTGGGTCTTGGCGTCCAGCAGTTTCTGTCTGAAGGAGATGTCTGAGAACATGGTGGCGAATGTGCGGCCCAGCTCGATAGCTGTCTTGGTGCTTTTCTGGGGGAGCGAGAGAATACTTAGAGAATATTTGAGGAACATAATGGAACTATTAAGATATTAATCAGTTGCCAGTAAATTTCTCAACTCACAAAACACATAAATATGGGCATTACTGTAACATTGCCACAGACATATTGGTATTAGCGTAATATCATGTTCTGCTTGTTAAATTGTAGATAGGTCAAATGGAGCATTACCGTCCTAGGTGGGGAGAGAATGAGGATGACATATCGAGCCTCACAACAGTTTGCTCCCCAGTTCTGTGGTCTCTCCAGACGGGCGATGCAGACGTGGCGTCTCTGGAGGCTCTTCACATTGCATCTGGACAGACGGACACAGACAGACAAATTCAGTCAAACCTCTTGTCCCTACTCAGAGGTTTGACTGTGTTGGAAACATTGCTTACGTAAAGTAATAACAAGTAATGACCGATAATACAGTATGTCAGCTGCTACTCACAGGACACAGAGCCAGGACTGCTGGTAGCGGACTCCAGTGGCAGAAGCAGTCACACCCTGAATGGTCTCGGACAACAATTGCACTGGGGAGAGCAAACAGGGGTACTAATATCAACGAGTGTATCTTTTCTAGTACATTGAAAAACAAAGCTAAATCATGATAAATGTTTTCACTGAGATATTAGGCCTACCTTGATATAATATTCCATCTCATTTATCACCAATACCTTACGTGCTTCAAGGGATACTGCAAGATTTTGGGGATTCTACTTACCCAGAGTCAGATATAAGTTTTATGTCTGTACGTGGAGTTTAAAGATAATTGATGTTAGCTTATTGTTAGCTTAGCACAATTGCTGGAAGTCTCCGGGCACAGTAGCCAGCTCCTCTCAAGAGCAGGGAAATTGACCTAACTATTCCAAAGCTGGGTGGTTGGTCATTTATAGTCTGACAAAGTTATACGTAGTAATCTATCATTTTTACATACAGACATTTTACTGATAATCATAAGAAACGAGATTCTATCAACCTCCTCATTTTAGAACTACATTGGCTTCTTCCAGCAATTGCCATTTGCAAACTGCACTTTGCATTTTATTCCCTGATGCACACCATTGTCCTCATCTCCTCCTGTGTCTGTGAACACAGTGTTCATGACCTCGTCCATGTCACAGCTCCCGTGGCCGTCTTCCGTTACATGGGTCAGCATGCACCTTAGCACCTCGTCTAGAGTGGTTGCCTTATCATCCAATAGGATACTGGCCTGGGCCAGGAAGCCATCTAGGTCCCGGTGGCCACGCACTTCCTCCTGGAAGTTCATCGGCTTCACATACTGGTGGAGACAAGGCCAGGGAAGATGTTGGTAGGAGTAGACTTGTAAATGATTCCAACACCATACAGATTCACTATGCGTAACTCAAACTTTCTCATGCAAACATCCCATTGAAGTTAGTACTCGGTCTGGGTGAAAGTTTGATTTCAAATATGTCATAATTCCACTGGGATTCACTTCTCTGGTTCCTTTAGCTAATATTAGAGCTGTACAGAGAGTGTTGTAAAAGAGTAGCTTACTTTTCTTGATGTGTTCAGGAGCCCAACCCCAGGGTCATCCCCAGAGTCATCTGGAACTACAGATGAAAGGTTTTTAAGTCGGCATCGTTTTCAACAGACCACATAGGCACATAGCTCTCAAGAGATCTGTTTCTCCGTATTTATAAATAGTCAGTTCTGACAGCAGGTGGAATAGTAGAAGGACACATAATGACAGACTGTTTATTTCCTTGACTTCTGAGGAAGTCTTGGCACTGACTAGTACCTCATTACTGTAACAAAATGTCAAAATATGGAAGCTAGACAGAGAATAGTAGTTTTTGGCAGCCCTTGGTAAATACTATTTCATTGATTAGTATGATGCACACACGCACACGCGCACGCGCACGCGCACGCGCACACACACACACACACACACACACACACACACACACACACACACACACACACACACACACACACACACACACACACACACACACACACACACACACACACACACACACACACACACACACACACACACACACACACACACACACACACACACACACACACACACACTGACCTGAAATCCCTGTTTGGATCGGAGTGTCATAGTAGTCCTTAGGTGTATTGTCATGGTTCCCCACTTTGCCCTCAACACATTCCTCCCGCTCCACATCTCGCAACTCTTTAGACACAACAACACAGCAAAGGTCAGAGGTCAGGGATTAGGATACCCTCTCCAATGTCATAAATTACCATGCATGTCCTTCACTGTAGTGCCTTGCTTGATGTTATGGTACATTCATATATGAATGATGGAAAGTACAGTTGTACTTCCAGAACCTTGCCCTCCAAAGACAAACCTGCAGAAAATGCATAGTGTTAGCCTAATGGATGTAGCTACTACAATATCGATTGATTCAGTCAAGATGAAGACCCTGTTTTGCTCTCAAGGTTAAGGTATTAGACAAGGTCAACAGTATTTAGAGTATGAAGCTATTGGTCTGCCCTCTGGCTGTATTACCATCTGTTATAGAACACACAGTACAGAACATTGAGGCCCTATAAAAGAATCCCCCTAAAACCAGAAATGGCACAATATAACAATAGACGTCCCCTCGTAAATTTTCATCGTATTGAAGAGAAATATGTGTTGTAGATTCATGCATGTTTTATGAGAGAGAAAGAGGGCACGAAGACTGTATCCATAAACAACAATGCAGCTTGATCTGGTAATTAGCTTGGCTGAGCTATAACTTTGCACACATGTGATATATGAGTATTCCTCCATGGCATCGGCTCATTTGTCATCTACCTAGTTATTTACTAGTTCGTTTCTTTGTTACTACCGCTAAAGGCCTGACGGTGCTCATTGGTGCATGAAATGAAGCATTATCATAAATAACCACTGCAATCAGTGCATATTAGCTTTGCCCAGAGTGATCTACAGTATGTCTTACCACTGGTCGGTACCTATTCAAAATTGATACATTTTGTCAAACAAATATGAAGTATCTCATCACATCATGTGATATAATGTCATGTCACATCCTATATATTATCCTATGACGTGATATAATGCAATGTAACATCCTATCTATCATCCTATGATGTGATATAATGCCATGTCACATCCTATCTATCATCCTATGATGTGATATAATGCCATGTCACATCCTATCTATCATTCTATCATGTAATATAATGACATGTCACATCCTATCTATCATCCTATGATGTGATATAATGCCATGTCACATCCTATCTATCATTCTATCATGTAATATAATGACATATCACATCCTATCTATCATTCTATCATGTAATATAATGCCATGTCACATCCTATCTATCATCCTATGATGTGATATAATGACATGTCACATCCTATCTATCATCCTATGATGTGATAGAGACCACAGCAGACGAGAGCACCGCTGAGCAAAGGGATCAAAGTCAACAATGAAACTCTGTTCCATACTCACCCATCTCCTGGAAAACATATCCATTCTTTGACCTCCCAGATGATGGAGCCTCTGTGGGGAAAAGAGAGAGAAATATGGGAATTAAAAAAGAGGAAACGGGAAAGTCTGAGTTCTGCAATGTCAAAGAGTGTTTTCGAAGTTTTCACTTGAATCGATAAAACAATCAGTCAAGCCAGCTATAATGTGTACCGAGAGACTGAACAAATCAATGTTGTAAATGTTTAATTACTCATGACATATTTGTACTCTGGCTGTACAACATAGATAGCATAGGCCTTACAGTATACAGATGTAGGATCTTCATTTGATCACCCTGTTGAAGGAGAACTTTCCTGCGGTGCTGGAAATATAAAGCGTGTAGTGTAGTTGAGGTTTAAAAAGCTTCTGAAGTTTGTCATTTCCACTTAGAAATTTCAAACCTGATTTTCCCTTAAGAAAAATGTACCAACCCCTACAAAAATGTCCATTAATTATAATCCACCTAATAATTCACATTTCCTTTTGCTGCAGGATTATTTTCCTGTTGTAGCAAACTGGCTTAAATTAAGATCCTTCACCTGTATTGGCTATGCTTGGTGAGATGCATCAGCAAGCGTCATGATGTCCCTTCTCTTTATACTGTATGTAAACGACTTTGTTATTTCCACATGGGATATCCTGTCCTCTACGTGTTACTAGGACATAGTGGAACCTGGCACCATACAGTGCAAAGTGAAAGGTTAAGGGTGTAGTAGAGAATGTCCCCAGGTCTCAGTGAAAATGGATCTGACAGAGAGTGGATCTGACACAGAGCTGACACAGAGTGAACCCCATGTTCCTGGCATTATCATGCCTTCAAAAACAGCTCACAGAATGCAGGCGACAACAATAAATGACGTTCGTTAGCTTTCAAATCCACCGGCAGGCTCGTAGCACTGAAATGCCTGACAGAAATACAGCAGCTAGTTGTTTATAAAGTCATAGCATTGCAAATGGCATTACTAACATGGTTGAAGTCAATTCCATTTAATCTGGAAGGTTTTTATTTCCTATGAATTTATAGTTTTATGTATGCGTCTGTAAGGAGTAATATTGTATTTTGTAGAATGCCAGAGCGCTATAAGAAGTTGGAGGAGGTGTCTTCTCATATGTCTTTAATTTATATAATTGAAAGTGTCAAGACATTTGATCCCCAAAAGAAACACATGAATTCAGTTAAGTTACCGTGAACCTGACCCCAACCCCAGATGGTGTTTGAAGGGCATGAGGAAATGTTTGTGTGTGTAGTCAGGTATCTCATAGAGACAGTCCTGTTCCTAGCAAGGTCCTGGGAGAGAGTAGCCTCTCAGCCTTTCTACCATAGAAATAAAACGACTAGAAGAGAGAAAAAAATTCAGACCACAGCACATCGACTTGAATGGGAGTGTCCGTTCAATGAATTCTATTTCTATGGCTCCAGTATACTGTATCTCTATGGTGATTAGAGGGAAGATTCTCATGCCTCTCCCATTTCACAGGGTTTCACCTCATCAACTGACTGAGGACCTTACGTAACAGGGCCCTTATGTGACTGTCTGAGCAATGTGTGAGGAGACCCTATGATATTTAATGGCAGCCTTTTTTGTGTGTTATATAGACGACCACTTGGCAAGTTCAAGTCTTCTGTCAATAGTGCATATTTTAGGTCATGAACATCTATAGATATAATTATAATTATATAATATTTTATTTATTTATTTATTTTTATTTAATTTGACCTTTATTTAACTAGGCAAGTCAGTTAAGAACAAATTCTTATTTACAATGACGGCCTACCAAAAGTCAAAAGGCCTCCCGGTGATGGGGGCTGGAATTAAAAACAAAAATACATGAAACAAACGTAAATGAAATCAAATGCATAATGAAGTGGTCATAACGCACTGAAATACTTCCTCATACGGATGTATGATCCCTTACAGTGTGTTATTGTCATCTCAGAAAGACACGGACTAAATAACAGCCATTAAGATCGTTGTAGATGTTTCCTACGTAAACACTGAAATACTTCCTCATACGGATGTATGATCCCTTACAGTGTGTTATTGTCATCTCAGAAAGACACGGACTAAATAACAGCCATTAAGATCGTTGTAGATGTTTCCTACGTAAACACTGAAATACTTCCTCATACGGATGTATGATCCCTTACAGTGTGTTATTGTCATCTCAGAAAGACACGGACTAAATAACAGCCATTAACATCGTTGTAGATGTTTCCTACGTAAACAGATGTAACAGTAAGGTGTACACATGCAGTAAAGGATGATCCCTGTGGGCTGGTAAAGTCTTACCAAGACATGTAAAATGTAGTACCAATTGAAGCCTACTGTACACCTCCCTCCACTACAGCATGTCTCCTCCCCAGGGCTTCTTCATGTGCTTGTGCTTGTGGATGTCCTGTTTAGAAGGCTGTCTGACTTCCTGAGGACGCTGTCTCGTGGTGTTGACAGAGATGTACTGTCCTGCTGCTGGCCGCATGGCAACTTGGCCATCGAAATCAATCCCCAAAATAGTTCCTTCCACTGTCCTGCTCCTGGTTGTATTCAGTTGCTAAAATGTGTATCTTCCTGTTTGCTTTGGAAGGTGAAATTGTTTTATTTTGTTTTTATTCAATCTGCTTTTAATTGACCACATGATCTATTTTGCAGTCATATTGCGCTCTGAGGCAGATTCTTGGACTAGAAATAGAGTTTTAAATTTGACGGTTTGATATTTCCAGCATGTTTTTCATTAAAATGGCTGTCTTGTTTCCAGAAAGCCATATGGGGTCTGAGCTAACATGTCTTCAGAACAACTGCTGGAGGGAAATTCTATTTATCTCCTTTTATATTTCTGTTCTAATGATGCTGTTTGGTTTGTCTTGCCTTCTATGGTATGCTAACATATCATTCCTATGTTCTCTTTGAGGTACACAGTATGGTAAACTGTATGGTAAACGGTAGGCTTAACTGTACGGTTAACGGTATGGTAAACTGTATGGTAAACTGTATGGTAAACAGTAGGGTTAATGGTATGGTAAACTGTATGGTAAACTGTATGATCAACTGTATGGTAAATTGTATGGTAAACTGTATGGTAAACGGTAGGGTTAACGGTATGGTAAACTGTACGGTTAATGGTATGGTTTCAGCTCTACGAATGACAGCTAATGAGGGAATATTTGTGGTTTGGGGAAAAGTTATTACCTTCAATAAGGACAAGAAGCTAGGTTCATACCTGGGGCGTGGCTAAGAAAGCCTCACTATCGTTGTTTAGGGAAAAGGCTATCAGCTTAAGGCAACTGGCCTTGGGAGTTTAGAAACAGAATAGCCTTGTCCTAGTTAAGTCTTTTCAAATAGTACATTCAGCTAATTGCAAAAAGTGGGAAATGTTATGAATTCTTTATTCTGTTTGAGCGGTATCTTTTACCCCCTTTGGGATAAATATTATCAAGGTCATAACCCCTCTGGAAGAATGGGATACATTTTGCTAAATCAAATGATTATCTCCCCTTCTGAAATACAGTCTCCACATATTGTATAATTTATGTGGATGAGAAATTAAATGAATGAATAAAAAATGCAGGACTACCGTAAACATGAAAAGCAACCGGCAGAAAAATAGTCCTACTGCCTCACAGGTACAGGGTGTAATAACATTAACGGCAGGTTGTGTTGTGTTGTGTACTGTAGACCATGTCACTACGCCAGTGTGAAAGCAAGACATACAGCTCTTTCTACCACAATACCTTACACCAGTGAGAGTGCTTTTGCATGCCAGGTGAAGTGATTACCTCGTCAAGGTGCACAATAGGTTTGTCTCCGTAAAGATAACCGAACCAATAGTGTATGATTGTGGGTTTCTGGCATCAGAATCTCAGATGCCACCTACTGCCATTGTGCTCTCCCGTTGTTTCAAGGCACTGAAGCCCTACCCTGCAGCTGTGCTGACATTACAGATATGCACACACATGCTGTAGAAAAACAAGGAAATCAGTCAAAGTATACCAAGTTCTAGCTTGGTGCCAATACATGAATACTAAAAGACAACTTCAAACAGTTGCTTCTCCTTGACACCAATTCTGTGTGGCAATGAGGGATAATCCTTTTGGAGGCAAAAAATGTAACGAAGAGAAAATCGAGCTAATTATCTTCCGTTTTTAAGTGGATTAAATAAAATTATATCTCAAGCCTGAACATGCTGGTTCAAAGTAAGACCACAGGGAAGAGCGTCTTATCCTCTCCATGAAGTGCCTTATTAAATAATTCCGTATGGTCATGATATTTGTATTATTAAATAAGTCTCAACAAACCATCCCAGGTCTAATAATACATTCAACGAGTGGAAACCTTGAAATTTACCAGATTAGAACATGTGGCTTTTTTCTACTGCATAATCTTACTTAATCCCTTGCCTGAGAAAATTCAACCAGAGCAGATTAACCCATGAAGACCACAGAAGAGCCAATACAGGAAGTGGAAAGGGGTGGATGCCCCAATGATCACTACAGAGATTGTCTGAGCTACCTGTGTCATACATATTTTTAGGAAAAGGCTGTGCTATTAATAACTGCCCTGTTGTGCTATTCATATATAGTGCCCTGCATACTGTAACTAATTGGTTGGTGGCATGCAGCCGTCTACATTGTTTGTACAGTGAGAAGTTTGTGTGGTGAAGGACTTGAGTTTGTAAGACGTTGTAGTTCAAATGAAATTAAATCTAATTTTATTAGTCACATGCGCCGAATACAAAAAAGGTGTGGACGTTGTGGTTGTATGTAGCCTATATGTAGGAATAAGTAGGAGGTTATCTTGGTGTTTGGGAGGACGACTGTTACAGAGGCACATCTTCTGCCCTAAGAAAACCCACAATACTATTCACCTCAGGCAAACAGTCCTGCGCCTCAGACAAAGAGTCAGTCACCAAGCAAACAACCCGAGTCATATCAGAAATGGGTCATATCAGAAACGGGTCATATCAGAAACGGGTCATATCAGAAACGGGTCATATCAGAAACGGTCAAATACGCATCAGATGATATCCTTGTTATGTTCACCCATGGGCAACCAGATAAAATGTGTCAGCTCACTTCAGAATGATAGTTAACGGGTGCAGCTGCACTTCCCATGGCACGGCCAGGCTTCCATTTACAGTCATATTGTAAATATTGACCCACACCATTTGCTTTTGAAATTTCCAGCTGTCCAGGCCAATAAAGGCATCTCATTTAGCATGGTGGAAAAATATCAAACTTGATTCATACAGTAACCAGTTGTAACAAGTTGTAAGCACACGTAGACAATGCCACAGATTCATTTAAAAACAATACTCACTCACACATTATACATGTAAAACTAGACAAAAATCAAGGCAAGTCTTGTTGAAGTGTAAAAGGACAGTGCTACCCTAAAATTCAACTTAATCACTAAACATACAACACTTCCCTCCGGGTTGTCAGGTGTAAAGTCTGGAAGGCAAATGGCACACGCTTGCACATGTCTGGCACAAGGGTTCTCGGGTTGCACAGCAGGGAAACCCTCCAATCCTGGGCAAACTGACTTACCAGATGGCACAAAATGAAGGACCTTTATGGCTTCCATAATTTCCAAGTTTTCAGGTGAGAGACCCTCCCAGGTCAACCCATCATCCTCAGAAGTTCTAGTGGGATCACTTCACCTATACTCCCTATGCCCACAGTGCTCACTGGAGTTCACACTCAGGAAGGGAGGATATCAGTACCTCCCCTAGCACATGGGGAAGGGGGGGGGGCTGTCAACTCCTGGGTCCTTGTGTCTATCTTTCATGTACAAATAGTAACATGCCCACTTTTTTTATATTTGGTAAACCTGGTTAATTTCAATATCTGTATGGCCTTCACTAATGAAAGGTGCCTATTCAATCAAAATGGATTTCTGGGACAACGAATAATGAATGCTTGGAAGTTAAAGGGATGTTGCATTTTATTTTTGTGTCTTCCAAAGCACTAATTTATGCATTTTGTTTCCACTAGCATTGCTACATCCAAAAATAGCAGCCAAGCGATTCAAGAGATCGGTAATTAACCAGCTAACAATTTTGGAGGAAAATAAGATAAAATAAACTATCACTTTAAAGCTAGAATCTGCAGTTGTAACATGAAGGGAGTTCGATTACGCTGAACGTTCACCGGTCTTTGGCTCGTGACGTGAACGGACAAAAGCTGTGAGGGAGGAGCACCCTTCTTTAATCATATCGTAATCTGCGTCGCTCTGTCATGTCGTCCACAAGGCAGCATAATGCATTGTTTAAAACATACAACACCTTTTCCATATAACATATATTTTCATAAAGGTAGGGTGAAGGGGGAAGGTAGGGTAAAGGGGGAAGGTAGGGTCAAGTTTTTTTTAATCAAAAGCAATCACTTTTGCATGTGAAAACACTCAATACTACTCATTACTCCACATGCTTAACCCATGTCACTTTTGTTTTGAGCCAACTTCGCCGTCAGCCAGAGCAGGGTAGCTATGATTTGTCAAACGAATACGTATTGATCTTAGCATGTATGGACTATAAGAAGATAGACATGAGATTTATTCTATCTCCTATTACTATCATATCACTTTGAACCTGGTAAGAGCATTGAGAGTCTGCCTGTAAATGAAAAGCGCTCTACAAATAAAATGGATTATTGGTATAAATGGATTAGGATCAAATACAAAAAAGATTAAATGTGACATGCAACTTCGTACACCTGATACAGATGTTGTTGTTGTTCAATATGTCCTAGAACATCATCTTGTATAAACATAGGAAAATAAAAGACAATATGCATTCCACTACTGCAGTTTTAATTTGTTGGAATGGGTTTATTTAAAATCTCCATGCAGGGTATGGCCTGAATAAGCTTACTCATCAGGGAGTAGAAGGTTGTTGTTGTAACACTGTGTACGATTGAAGACATAGAAACCGTTTTGGGCCTTGAGACCGTATCTACTGGCTGGGGCCTAGAAAACTAACCTTGATAGAAAAAATAAATAAATGAAGCAATGAAAAGTTTTACGCCATAGTCTGAATTTGTCTAAAGACGCATCAGAATATCTGCAGAGCCTCATGTTTTTACTGTAGGTGCTTTGGATGCATGTGTCTTACAGATTACCAAATAGCATAATAATGAATTACCCTATTCTGTTGGCTGGTTGGTTATAGTTCCTCCTCCTCCTGTGGTTTGTCCAAGATGAAAAATATATTTTGGAGTCAGATTTGCATATCCTTAATTCCTTTTTACTCTTTGAATTTTATACGGTAAAATATTCTCAGAAAATTGTTTCAGAGTGTCACGCCCTGGCCTTAGTATTCTTTGTTTTCTTTATTATTTTAGTTAGGTCAGGGTGTGACATGGGGAATGTTTGTGTTTTGTTGGTTTTGGGTGTTTCTATGGTAAAGGGGTTGTTGGGTGTAGTATATGGGTTTGTGTTGAGTACATGTGTCTAGCGTTGTCTATGTATGTTTAGTTGTCTAGGAGAGTCTATGGTTACCTGAATGAGTTCCCAATTAGAGACAGCTGATTTCGGTTGTCTCTGATTGGGAGCCTTATTTAGGGTAGCCATAGGCTTTCAGTTGTTGTGAGTAGTTGTCTATGTGATACGTTTGTAGCCAGTGTGTGCACATCGTTGTTTAGCTTCACGATCGTTTTGTTTAGTGTTTAAGTGTTTTTGTTTCGTTTGCCTTCTTCGTAAATAAAAAGGAGATGGCTTATTTTCCTAAAGCTGCGTTTTGGTCCGTCAATCCTCCACACGATCGTGACACAGAGGGAAAAGATAAAAGGATGGGGGACTTCAAAATAGTTTCCCAACCAAATAATGAGCTTTGTGATTTTATGCTCATATTTTTAAAAGAGGTCTGCTCTGTTTGGATGATCCTGTGTTATATTTCCATGGATACCTTCCATTGAATTCCTCCTATCGGGATGTAATTACAACTGTCGTACCTGCTTGTTATTTCTGCAAAGGTAACAAACCTTGTAAAACGTTTTAAATTGACATCAAAGGCAGTTCCGCAACACACCGTAGGCTCACAGTAAACTTTAATTTCAGATAGTACAAAGATAGCATGTGTGTTAATAGACAGATGCCAAACAAGTGTAGAAAGTAAAGCCTCTCGCTGAGATGCTATAGCCATCGTAATAAGGTGGGAAAGGCACTGTTACCTCTGTGCATGTGGTTTCATTGCTGGTTTCCGTTGCCAAGTGTGATGTAGCCTGAGGCTAAAGCCAGGGGTCGGAGCAGCACCTTACAACGATAGCTCTGAACTATACAAGCTGTCTGAGCTTGAGAAGACAAGATGCTGCAGGATATACATGAAGTTTACGGATTTATAGAAGAGCAAATAATGAAAACTCCTCAAAATGTAGTTAAAGATAAAGATCTCTGAATCTCTTGAAGTGTTTTACGTGTCAAGGTTGCAGTAGGTTTCTGGCTTATGGGTGGCACACATTGTGAGGGGAATGGGAATACCATATACAAATTAAATACTGTAGTATTTACTATAGTTAAAACAGTGTGTTTTTGCAGACTAGTGTTTTTGCAGATATTACTGTAATATTTACTACAGTGCTTTTTTTGCAGATAATACTGTAGTATTTACTATTGTATTCTACAGTACAGTTTACTACAACATTATATAGAAATTACTACACATGGTTGAGGGATACTACAGTGTGTATTATATTATTCTACAGTATACTACAGTTTACTATATAATTCTGTAGTAAGTACTGTAGTATTCTATAGTAAACTGGAGTATTTTTTCATGTGGGAGATCATTCAGATGTAGGACTGTATGACGGACAGTTGATTTACACAAGGCCTCAGGGCATAGAGAATTTTGCACCCTCCAATTTTTGTTGACATACACTTGAGCATTCAGCCTTAGGCAGTTTGGATAAATGGGTAACATACCACTCCCAGTCAGAGTAATCGACTAAAACATAGGCTTTCATACAGGCTCCCCTCCCCCAATCCTAACACTAACCATTAGTGGGGAAAATGCTAAACTCACCCAAGATCAGGCTATAGAGGCAATTTTATCCGATACCCATATGCAGCTGAGCTGTGGAGTCTGACTGTGTGCTTAGCATAAGGTGATGGAGAGAAAGGGAGGCAGAGTTCCCAATCACATCAACACAGCACCATCTTGTGGACCAATAGGGAACAGCCTTACTAGAGTGTGTAACTGATCTGTCGTGATCTTAACCAGCTAATTGGCTGATGACTCCAATTAAAAAGGCTTCTCTGCTCATATCTGGCATGACTGTATGGATATTAAATGTTACCTTCATATAACCTCACCCAAAATGGGATACCGCTAGGTCCAAGTTCAGCTCAAACACATCAATTAAAACATATACATGACACTATTTGCTAACATCCAGTGAAAATGAAACTGTTTACAGTAGTAGTTGCAGAGTCACATGTACAAAGGCTCTGTGCAGGAGCCTTAAAGAGCCACTGAACTCTGTCTATGCTATTGGATATATAGAAATGACCGCAGCTGTTCAGCCCATGTTAGTGGGGAAATGGACATATTCAAATCAAAACCCAACCTTAATTTACCTGTTGTGACACATGGATGTTCCAAACTCCATTTTTGCAGAGATTGACTTTATGATCAAATTATCCTATTTACACTATGTAATCAATTTTGACACTATAATAACTGTTTCTGACTCATAGGCTGTTTCCAAAGGGGTTCCTTGCTTTTTAAAGGCAGTCGCTCTGTCACGTCCTGACTAGGGGGGTTAGTCTAGTTTATATTTTCTATGTGGGGTTCTAGGTTGTTTTTTCTATGTTAGGGGTTTTGGTATGATTCCCAATTAGAGGCAGCTGGCTATAGTTGTCTCTAATTGGGGATCATACTTAAGTAGCATTTTTCCCACCTGTGGGTTATGGGATATTGTTTATGTTTTGATTAGTGCACATTGCACTTCTGTAGTCACGGTTTGTTCGTTTATTGTTTTGGTTTGTTAAGTTTCACTATTAATAAAGCATGTGGAACTCTACATTCGCTGCGCCTTGTTTCTTGTCTACAAACGATCGTGACACGCTCTTTAAATGTGCAATATGCAGAAATCGCTCTGCCATTACCTGGTTGCGAAAATTCTAATAGTTCTCCTAATTTCATTTAATGTGACACGATAATCATTGTACCATCTAAACCACTGTGAAATATATTTTCAATAACCACAAATATTGTATTTTCAGCTGTTTGAAGCTAGTGTACAAAACCCCAAAGCAAAAGACGCAAAAACTAAACATAAAGAAAAGGAAACATAGAAATAGCACACATAGAACAGATCTACCACCTCTTAGACTTGCTTTCAATGAGAATGACAAATCAATAACTTACATTTCTATGTGAATTTGGTCGGGTCGCGCAGAAAGTTACATATTGCACCTCCAGCTTTAATAGCTAATTGATGTTTGTGAACCATGGTGCATGGTCAGCGGGTTCATTGCAGGGACACAAAGTTTTTCTCACAATAGCTACTGTAAAACATGAATCAAATTCCATGTACAGTACAGACAAACTGGGAGAAACACTGTCTGGAATACTACTATAAACAAAATATATATATTTGTACTTATGTCAACAATTGTAAATTGTATGCCCTCATATGTCCAATACAAATATAGAAGAAAAAAAAGATAAACAAATTGAAATGGCTTCTGCATTCTTTCTAAATTCAAACCTTGGGCTCAATTAAATCTGTATCGCCTAAGACACAACCGCAAACCTCAAGGAGTAGGCCATTCAAGGAGTTGGTCTAATGGGGTTTCGTGATACTATCGGCCTCCCCCTCGCTTAAAGAAGAATAGAGGAGCAATAGAGAACAAAAGAGGAAAGCCCCCCCCTGTGCCATGTCATCATAACAACTCACTGAACAAATGTAAACTGTGAAATAATTTACTGAACTGGAGCTATAAATGTGTAACCAAATTCCCTCTGGAAAAATAAAGCTATTTTATTTTAACTGGGTGCATGGTCAAGTACAGATTGAACTCATGTTAGATCAACAATCCAGTTAACAATTTAATTGAAACTAGATACTTGAAACTAAATATGCACACACACGGAGGGACTCAATGATCTTAAATCAATCATAGGGAAAACAGTCGGAGACAAGAAGAGTGAAATATAAACTAAATCGCAGCAAAATCACAAATCATACCAAACCGTCTTCATGAGGTGGCTGTGCACTCTGTCGCTGGTTACGGGAGTCTACTTGAAGACAGAGGGCGGCCAGGTTTGGTGGGTACCCCCTGCCACCTCGGTCAAGCACAGCTTGCCTCTCTTCCCAGAATTCTTGATGAATGGATCTGGTCCTAGGTGGACTTTTGAGACCAGACTAGCTAAACGAGGGCTGCATAGAGGTGAGCTAACTATTACTAGCTATTCCTCCCTCCCCATGGTGGAGTTGCTGGGGTAGCTCTCCTGTTTAGTATACAGAGCTTTAAGTTGTTAAGTTATTCTAAACGGACCGTACTGTGGTCAAAGGGGCTAGATAGCCTAGCTTATGCTGACTAACGTCAGCTAGCATGCTTAACTTCCAGCAAGTGAAACGTACAAGATTTCCCCCAGCGTTATGGCAGTGAAGGAAACAAGGTTTGCATGAACCTCCGATGGAGAAGCAGCCCCCCGAGCACTTGGCTGGGGTGACCCCGGAGCAAGGGGCCTTGGCACGGGTCTTAGTGACCCGTGCGCCCCTCCGGAAGAAAAAATTGTGTCAAAAATGCCCCCCATGTTTGGCAAACAAGGTACTATGTCAGCCTTTGCCAGAGCCCCCTGTGCCCGTAAAGGTGCCAGGCTTCAGGCAGGCTATACAGTCTCATGGAAGCACAACGTATGTTGGTAGCTTGTCCATGTTTATTGCTGCCCCCTCTGTTACCCCACATTCCACAGTCTTCACATGGTTCACAGTTAAATAAAGGTTAAATAAAAAATATATTACAAAAATTCAAGGGGTATATCATTCTCCCCAGAGTGAAAGTGACAAGTTGGGTCACTGTCCACAAGGGGGCGCCCCTCCCCCATGGGTGGCTCATTATTGGGATTCCTGTTCATTAGTCCCTATGAGGTGTCTAGTGGTACAGGTTATGGGCTCTATAGGCGATAAGTTGTTGGTAGCGGAGTCGAGGAAAGGAGCAGAGTTGGATACGACCACCCTATTATCCCACACGCAGTCTCTGTGGTTATATGAGCCCCCAAATAAGCTGTCTGTCTCCAGTTCAACGCTTTTCATTCCTGGGAATTCAATTCAATTACAAATCGCCCCTGTTTGTTACAACAGAAAGGGTAAATGTTTCAGAGCTGTCTGTCCCATTCCCAGCTAGGTTACAAGGCTCTTTGTCGCCAGTACCTATGACTGGTCGGTAGGGTAACCTCCATAATAAAGGTTTTTCTTTGGGTCTATTTTTAATGTCCAGCACTGGGTTCCAGCTTGTTACCTGAACGCACCTTACCATCTAAACTGAGTGAGGTTTGTTGTGACAACAGTACCCCCAAGTGGCATGGCCAATCGGGGTATGGCACTGATCGCCAGAGCCCGTGTACCAAGAGTGGGCCGGGCTTTAGGCAAACCTTGCCACAGAAACACAGTTGTTTCAACTGAGTTCCACAGTGTTCACGGGTGTTAAAAGTGTTGTCTCCTGTATGTGAGTTCTATGAAAAGTGTTCCTTCTCCATGCTCTGACACATGGTTGTCAAGAGTGGTTGAAATGGAAGAAGAACCAATCTCTCCCAGTCCACAAGGTGGCATCCCGCTCCATCAGATGGTACTTCACAGGAGTCCCGCTGTCTGCTCCGACCAATGGAGTGCATGTGCAGTGTCGCCCTGGATCATGCTAACAGTGATGACAGGGTACAGGCTACAATTTGTTGTGTGTCCCCCACACTTCTGCAGCGTCATCACATCGACTGTTCATGAGGCGTCAGTACCTGTTTTGAGGAAATATCCCCCCTTCTCCAGAAGCAGGCAATCCAAGTGGTTGCTATGTCGAAGATCCGGGACTGCTTGTACAGCCGGTATTCCTGGTTATGAAAAGGGGCAGGACTTTGCATTGTGTTCTAGACCTACGTGCCCTCAGCAAGTACCTCAGAGTCTACATGCTCAGAATGCTCATGAACCAGCTCAGTGCATTCTGTTTCTGGGTCTCGAGCTAGACTCACTCGCGTATCACGCTTTTCTATCCCCACGGAGGGTGTCCGGGTTATGGCTTTGCTTAGCCACAGTTTGGCTTGGTAACACTGTGCGCTTATGCGAGTGCCTATGCCTACTGGGGAAGATGGCTTCTGTGAGGAAGTCATTCCCGTGGGGCTATTGTTGATACTGTGCTAGCCACTCATCTGGACGCATCTCGCAGCCTTAGCCGATCACGTCAGGTGTCTTTGTTAGGCCCTTAGGCTATGACCCAGTGGTGGGACCCTCTGTTATTGTCAGGGGGCTCCTATGGGCTGAGTTGTATCCCGCAAGGTGATCACGACAGATTTCCCAGAGTTTCTGGCGCTGACGCGCTTCCCCTTGTTTTTGTTGGGCCGGCTGGTGGCATGCATCAACAGATGGGGAGAGACTGTCTCCCTCCTAACCTTGGCTCGCTCCCTATTGCTGGGGAGCAGTGCGCACATGCTTTTGCTTTGGAGGATGCAGATCTTTTATCTAGGTGGGACCCTCTCTCTCAGGAGTGGAAGCTCTCTCAGGTATGGGACATTTTTGGCAGGGGGCAATGTAGATCTTTACAGACGAGAAATGACGTACAACACCTGTTTAGCCCCTGGGCTTGGCGAAGAGCGGTATTAAATTGAAGGAATGAATCCAAACCTCACGCTTATCACCTGTGGAAGGCGGGCTTCCAGTGAGGTGCAGATTTCATTTGCCTTGTCAGGCATGATTGTAGATCGTTCAACCGAAAGTTGACTCCAAATAGTATGTTGTACCTCTTTTCCCTCCTTCAGGGAACAGTAGTTCTAGTCATAACTTTACGATCGGTACATAAAACATTTACATTTTAGTCATTTAGCAGATGCTCTTATCCAGAAGTGCATTCATCTTATGATAGCTAGGATAGACAAGCACATATCACAGTCAAATATACAGGATATGAACATTCTATTCCAGCTAAACAATGGATATATAGCATTTTGCAAAAAAACACATACAATCTATGAATAAAAAATCTGAGAACAGTCATATTTTACACACACACATGAAGGTACCCATAAGCAATTATAAAAAATTGTTGAATATAACGTTTTGGAAATAAAGTTTTCATTTCCAGGTACAAACCAAGTGTGATGGAGTGAGAGGGTGGGTGTGTGAAGGCCGGTATATTCCTGCTTGGGAGAGAGGGTGGGTGTGTGAAGGCCGGTATATTCCTGCTTGGGAGAGAGGGTGGGTGTGTGAAGGCCGGTATATTCCTGCTTGGGAGAGAGGGTGGGTGTGTGAAGGCCGGTATATTCCTGCTTGGGAGAGAGGGTGGGTGTGTGAAGGCCGGTATATTCCTGCTTGGGAGAGAGGGTGGCCCGGAAGGGTAAGAGCCTAATTACACACACCTGAATATAATCAGCTTGGAGGTTAGGTGGTGGCTGTTTCAACCTGGCTTTGGCCAGATCTGTTTTTTTTGTCTGGAGCAGCAAGAGCTGACATGCAGGGCCCTCCAATACTGGGAGGGAAATCGAACCCAACTGGACAGGAACCTACCGGATGTTACTTGGCCATAGACCTGGCCCCAGTAAGGGCAAGTCTGTTGGATCTCTGTTCTCTTTTGTTGGATACGCCGGTAAACATCTTAGCTGTCCAGTAGCAGAGAGGGACCGGAAGACCCATGTAGAAAGGCTTAAAGTGGAGCTAGGTTTTGGTTTGGTTTTATTGTTACCCAGCGCTGTGGGGCATTCTCTTGTTTCTTTCCCTGGAGAAAGGTTCATTTTGGTCTTCTCTTGTGTTGCTTCACAGTCTCGTCAGTTGTTGGCCAGCCCCCCCCCCCCCCCAGACCGCTACACAAGGTTAACAATTACCTTTGCCATTAACATTCACAGAGGTGAATTGGCCATCTGGTAATTCTGGCAAATGAATGCCAGATGGGCTGGACCATTTTTTTGGTTGTTGACACAAACAAACCAAAATATATATTCTATATAAAAATAAAACAATGAAAAAAGGTGACAGCCTTTGAGATAAACATTTTTTTTTGTTCTTTCACAATGTCTCTATTATACTAATCCAGTGGTTCCCAACCTTTTTTGGTTACTGTACCACCAACTAAATTTTGCTCTGCCAGAAATACCCTATAGTACCCCCTCGTGCATTTTACCAGTAGGCCTATGGTCTCTTAACTACCCCCTGTGGATAGGCCAAGTACCCCCAGGGGTCCTAGTACCCTGGTTGGGAACCACTGTACTATAATGAGCCTTTAGCTGATCAGTGGGCAACGGTCGGCCCCCCTGCCAAGATGGGCCAGCTGAGCTGAGGTCATGCAAACTCAAATACAGAATCAGTGAAGAGACCTGCTGAGCCTTTGTCATCGGAAGGGGTGCCTGTAAACGTTGAAAGAGCACATTCTACATTGTCACCTCACTCAAAACTTCCTTTTTTGGGAGGCTAAAACCATGATTTGATCAAACAGTATAGTGCATTATCCTCAGGATTCCTGTAATGAAAGTGTCTGCCCTGCCCCTGTGCCTTCGCCTCCTCCCCCACCCATGCATTTGAAAGAAAAATGTGTTCCGATCACGTAACATTTCAAAATGCAATTACAGGAAAAACACAGCTTTGGAAGCTTCGCCGCCTTGTCCCTGTCGAAGAAAGGAGGGCCTCAGCTTTCTGTAGGTATAATTTGCATTTCTCAGTATTCAACTCAATAGCAACTATTTTACAACCAAGATATTTTATTTTGCTTTGAGACACAGTATGTCCCGGTCCGCCCCTGAACATTCATCAAAATACTCCAAACTCAGTCCATATGTCTTACTTGACTGCTGACAATTAACAAGCTTTCATAAATAACCCATATTCAGTGTTCCATAGTGTTAATCATCATTGTACTTGAACCATCATCAAGTCGTTGTAGACTGTGAGATACACAATTCTGTCTTACCTTCCAAAACACTATTGGCTGTGATGAGTACGACCCCCGGCTCCTTCTCAGTCTTCATCTCACCGTCAAGGTTGTTGTTTTGCCGTTTTGTCAGTCCCTTCAGAGTCAGAGGTTGCTGGACACAGACCAGAAATGCTATGTGAAGCTATGAGACGGTGTGACAGAGACTCGTGAGGCTTTGTGGGATGTGTAGCATGAGTGGTTATTGTCACAAAGCCAGCCAGGCCCCACAGGTAGAGAGGACAAGGGCCAATCAATGAATAACATTTCACAGTCTTCTTAACCAATCACAGTGGAGTTGGTCACTTATCCTTGAGGTAAGAAGGGGGGGGGGGCACCTTTGATATTTAAATGTGGATGGCAGATTGAACGAAGGACCTTCCACTTACCAATGGACTATCTCACTGTTTTACTAAATGTTCTGCAATGGACCACCTTGGTTGTGGCTGCAGGACCAACTGCTGCAATGGCACTTAGCAGCCTGTGATGTAACAACTCCTAAATTCCATCAAAGACACGCTTTAAGGGGTGGGGTGTGCAGCCATATACATTGAGCAAAAAGTAACACCTTCAATGGCTAAGATGGCGCCAACAGATGGCGCCTCGCCTCGAGCTGCTAAAAAACATTCTATTTTTTTCTAGTGCTTTTCTCAAATGTTCTTACTCAGTTTGTTTTGTGCATTACTTCATACACCTGGGCAGAAATATTTGAATATGAATCGCTGGGTACTCACGGAATAATGGTCACAGTTGTAAATATGTATATACACTGCTCAAAAAAATAAAGGGAACACTTAAACAACACAATGTAACTCCAAGTCAATCACACTTCTGTGAAATCAAACTTTCCACTTAGGAAGCAACACTGATTGACAATAAATTGCACATGCTGTTGTGCAAATGGAATAGACAAAAGGTGGAAATTATAGGCAATTAGTAAGACACCCCCCCAAAAAGGAATGGTTCTGCAGGTGGTGACCACAGACCACTTCTCAGTTCCTATGCTTCCTGGCTGATGTTTTGGTCACTTTTGAATGCTGGCGGTGCTTTCACTCTAGTGGTAGCATGAGACGGAGTCTACAACCCACACCAGTGGCTCAGGTAGTGCAGTTCATCCAGGATGGCACATCAATGCGAGCTGTGGCAAAAAGGTGTGTTGTGTCTGTCAGTGTAGTGTCCAGAGCATGGAGGCGCTACCAGGAGACAGGCCAGTACATCAGGAGACGTGGAGGAGGCCGTAGGAGGGCAACAACCCAGCAGCAGGACCGCTACCTCCGCCTTTGTGCAAGGAGGTGCACTGCCAGAGCCCTGCAAAATGACCTCCAGCAGGCCACAAATGTGCAGTTCCCTTTATTTTTTTGAGCAGTGTATTATAATTATTGTTATTATTATATATATATTTTTGTTGTTGTTTCATTCACACCTCCACTCTTGGAGCTTGGATCTTAAGTATTTCACTGTACACTGCAACTACATCGGCGACCCTGTGCGTGTGACTAAATAAAAATCTAATCTAATGCTTTCAACAAATTTATGTTGCCACCCATGGAGTTTATCTCCCACACGTGGAACATTTTTCAGATAAAACTACAGCTCTGTCAGCCAAAAATACAGTACTTTCAAATTTACCACAATTGAAGGAAACAAACAAATGTGTTAGCATGAACCCAGGTCACCTCTAACCTCCCCAAAATCTCACACCTTTCCCAGAGCCCCCCCTTGGCTCCCTTCTGCAGCCCCAGACCCTCAGCCCACCCCTACCCCTGGAGGGTAGCGCTCGTGGAAAGTTGTGCCATTGGTCTCTATCAGCTGCTTTGTAGTATTTTTAGGTCTGTCATCCCCTCGCCGTGGAAACCCTACACATCCCAGCCCTGAGGAGAGACACACAGAGTATAAAACAGACACAGGTTCGGGAGGTGAGATCTGCCAAGACATAGATGGAGAGAACACAGACAGACAGACAGACAGATTTACTATTGCTGACAAAGCATCAACACCAGGTAGGAATACTTTATCTTTATTGGGATCCCCATTAGCTGACACCATGAGGACAGCTAATCTTCCTGGGGTCCATAAACACAACAAAAATACATTACTCTCTTACCAATCCCTTTTTTAGGATTTATTGAGATCATCACTTGAATATGAGGCATGGCATGTGTGTTTACTTCTGGGCATTATTACGATTAATTTGCAATATCTGTATAGTTCAGTTTGAGGTTGTCATGAAACTCTGCAAGCTGCTGCGATAAGACAAAGGGCTCAATTGTTGCGCTGAAGATCTACTTTATAGTGCGATTGACTAAGGCAATGAAACTGCATTCACGGTAAACGCTGCATATGTCGGCTCAATCGGAAATTACCAATACATTTTCATGTTGATCTTCCAGGATACCTCGGCGATACGGATTGAATCCAGCCCTAACATAGACTAACATAAGACTTACTGTACAGACTGCTGCTACTGTATATGATTAACAGAGCACACTAAGACAACATCGTCTGCACATAGCACAAATAATCTGCAACTCACATATTGCTGTCACATTTTCAGAAACAGACAGAGAAAAACTTGTATTTTACCTTAATTAACATGTCAAGTGCAATAGCATGGTCTCTCTTCATAATGACTTCTTCTGTCATTTATTTGATGCGTTTACAGAAGTATATGTGTGTGTATAAAGGGCATAGGAGTACAGATGTATGGAGGAAGTAGATATCATAAAGCTACTATTTACCCACACTATCAATAGCAACCATCTGCTTTCAGGTATCATTTGATGCCTATATTTTTTCTCCAGCAGCGTTGCCTTGAGTTAGCCTAGAGTGTGAACCTTCTTTTTTACACCATTGTCTTTTTTGAAGATACCAAGTTTCAGTCTGAATTTAGAATTATTTGCCCTTCACTTCACAGTGCATAGGTGCAGATTCAAATAACTTTCACTCTTATTGCAGTGTTATTATTTACACATCTGTGTCCCAGGATCAGTTTTAATTGGTTTAATATTGCCTCTTTAATTAACAGTTATTTTTCTCTCTCAGTTTTCTGCTCCGATATAACCAAAACTGGAAACGATGGGCAATGTTCTTCACATGAGGTCTGTAGAGGTCCCTTTCCCAAAGAGATCCCTCAACCTCCGCAGCGTCCATTGCCCCCTCCCTACCAACAATCACCAACAGCACTACTGCTACAACAGCAACAACAGCAACAACACTAAAGTGACCGAGGAGGAGTCCTACCCTCAGGCCACACAGAAGGCCTCAGGTCAGGAGGTCAAAACTGGGGAAAGTGGTGAAAAGAAAGCCTCCAAACCCCAAGATGGCCACTCTAAAGACACCTCAAAAACAACGTCAGACGACGAAAAAGGTCCGTCGGTTGTCCAGCAAGAGTGGAAGCTGGAGGTTCTGTCACTAAATAACAGCAATATCATGAAAAGCCACAAAACTGTAGTGTCAACCGTAGCAACCAAAACGACAGTGGCAACTGTTGCCGGTGCGGCCCAGTCCAAGACTAGTTCTGTGTTTCAGAAATGGGCTGCCATGGAGTTGGAGGTCCAGAGACCCATGACCAAGCGACAGCTGTCAGATGAGTGCGCTGCCTACTCCCTCAGGGTGGTGAAGAAGAGTACAGTGAGAAGGGAGGAGGGGGCCGTACAGAGGGATGTGGAAGGACGAGCCCCGGGGAAGCCCAAACTCCATCCAAGTCAAAGGCAGAGCTCCAGTACAGTGAAGAGTGGAAGCGTCTCAAAAAAAAAGCTCAAAATGGAACTCTTTGCCACCACAGAAGTATTCAGCAGGGTGGATAACCATGCCATCAATACTGGAAAAGTCTGTTTCTAATACTGTATTATTTTTGTGTGTGCATGTAGAATACTACTGTGTGTGTATGTGTCTATGCGTATATTTGTGTATCTCAGCGTGCGTATGTACATTGTATATGCCTTCTACTGCCTCAGAAACCCGGATCCGGGAGCACCCCCCACCCCCCACACACTGTTTAGCATAGCTAGCATAGCTTCACAAGTAGATAGTAGCATCTAAATATCATTAAATCACAAGTCCAAGACACCAGATGAAAGATACAGATCTTGTGAATAAAGCCACCATTTCCGATTTTTAAAATGTTTTACAGGGAAGACACAATATGTAAAGATGTACATCTATTACCTAAAAACACATTAGCATAATCCACCATCTTTTATTTGTCCACCAACACCAGTAGCCATCACCAATTCGGCTAAACTAAGATATTTATAGCCCCTAACCAACAAAAAAACTCATTAGATGACAGTCTGATAACATATTTATGGTATGGGATAGGTTTTGTTAGAAAAAAGTGCATATTTCAGGTAGATGGCATAGTTTACAATTGCACCCACCGTCACAAATGGACTAGAAAAACTACTTAGAGCAACGTGTTTACCTAACTACTAATCATCAAACATTTCGTAAAAATACACAGCATACACTAATCGAAAGACACAGATCCTGTGAATACAGACAATATTTCAGATTTTCTAAGTGTCTTACAGCGAAAACACAATAAATCGTTATATTAGCGTAGCACATAGCACATAGCAGCCCAGCATTGATTCTAGCCAAAGTGAGCGATAAAAGTCAACATCGCCAAAAGATATTAATTTTTTCACTAACCTTCTCAGAATTCTTCCGATGACACTCCTGTAACATCATTTTACAATATACATATACAGTTTGTTCGAAAAGGTGCATATTTAGCCATACAAAACCGTGGTTACACAATGAAAATAGTAGCAAAACAAGCCTGAAAATGTCGGTCGCCATCTTTCAGAGTGATCTGGTTTAATTAATAGCTAATCATATACTTGACTAAAAAATACAGGGTTTACAGGAATCGAAAGACAAATTAGTTCTTAATGCAACCGCTGATTTACATTTTTAAAATTATCCTTACTTTTCAATACAGGGTTCGCCAAGTGAAGCTATACCAAACAAAATGGCGAAATATGCGTTTAAAATATTTCGACAGAAACACGATTTATCATATTAAATATTGCTTACTTTGAGCTGTTCTTCCATCAGATTCTTGGGCAATGTATCCTTTCTATGTTATAAACGTCTTTTGGTCGATAGATGTCCTCTGTCCTTCGAAATGTCCACCACCAACGACCGACACCCCAAAACGTGTCCAAAGTTTCAGAGTGCACAACAAATAAATTCCTCAAAATCGCACTAAACGGATATAAATTGCTATAAAACGGTTCAAATTAACTACATTATGATGTTTTTAACACCTAAAACGAGTAAAAACATGACCGGAGAAATATTGCTGGTTAGAAAACGATTTGGAACGAGGCAGGTCCGATGCCCTTCACGCTTCAGGCGCACGACGAGAAAGGGCGGTCTCTATACATTTTGGTCTTTTATAATGGCTGAGAATATCCCATCGATTCCATTGAAAGCGTGATGACGTACAGACACCCAGAGGAAGACGTAGGCAGTGTCGGTTTCTTCATAGCATTCACTGTCGCCTTAAAAACAGACCCCAGATCAGAGGTAAAAAAATTTGAAATCTGAACCCTGTCATGAAAAGTGCTGTAGAAATTGTTCTGTACAACTCAGAGACAAAATTTCAACTTCTATAGAAACTAGAAGGTGTTTTCTATCCAATAATAACAATAATATGCATATTGTACGATCAAGAATTTAGCACGAGGCAGTTTAATTTGGAGACACAAATATGCTAATGCGGAACAGCACCCCCTATAGTTCCAAGAGGATATGCTTTTGTATATTTGTGCACTTAAATGCTTGAGTGAGTGTCTGTGAGTGTGCGTGTGTGTGCATTTAAGTTTATTTTTCTCCATAAATCCTGTTTGTTTTGCAGTTGCAAAGTCAAAAGATTTTCTCAGTTCCGACCATCACCCAGACCATCACAGAAGGAGCGCAGAATGAGCTGGAGAAACTGAGAGCCATCTGGATCTGGCTCTGCCACAACATCGGTCAGTAACGCACACACACACACACACACACACACACACACACACACACACACACACACACACACACACACACACACACACACACACACACACACACACACACACACACACACACACACTTTTAACAGCCGTATACTCCTACACACCTTCTCAATTATCCAACCCACGGCTTACTCACGAGAGCGCAGCGACACTGCAGCAACCTGCCAACAACATAACACCACTTAGAACACTGTGCATCAGAGAGCTTTACTCTAGAACCCCATACTATAAGGTAAGATAAGGTAAGGTTGGTCTCATTAGGCTCTTTACCATACTAGATTTACATCCCAAACTTTCCATCCCTACACAGCTGTCCTAACAATGCTACCCTAAGGTCTTTCCACTGCGTATATACAGGGATCAGCTGTTGGTGGATGGGACCTTGCGGTTCAACCTAACGAGGACAGACGTTCATTAAAATAGACATTCATTCATCTCACTCTGGGTCCACTGGAAATGTTAATGAAATAGCCGCACAGTTTCAGTCTGACGTGATAAGTGGCCTCGTTATCTAATTAAATGGGCAAGCAGTCCCGTGGTTATAGTGGGGGATTAAATCCTTATAATTCAATTTAAGTTACACTGTGTCTTTTTTCATATGTCCCAATGTTAGACATGGAGTCTTTCCAGGGAAGTTGATTGCAGAATACCTTGATCGTGGCATTTTGAGTTATGCAAGATAGTGGCATAATTCTTGACATATTCTTCCTTAAATGTTATTGGGTGGGCGGTTCTTTTTGCAGAGTACGACGTGAGTGGCTACCTTGGCCTGACGGACAAGCTGTGCACCCCAGAAAGGGTCGTTGAGACGGGTCGTGGAGTGTGCTGTGGGTACTCCAGCGTCTGCATGCAGATGTGCCAGTAAGACAGCATTTGGTCCAATGAAAAATAATTTGTAAAAATAAAATAAAAACATCAAACACATTGACAATTGAGTGGTCTAAAACTGCATGCCATTGCCAGTAATAAACACATCAGGCTTACATGTTTCCTGCTTTGTTGCAGGGAAGCAGGAATCGAATGTCAAGAGGTGTCTGGCCATGGCAAAGGTATTGGGTACAGGCAAGGCCAGAGCTACCAAAACACCAAATCCCTCCACATGTGGAACGCAGTGAAACTGGGAGGTCACTGGTATCTACTGGACGCATGTTGGGGAGCAGGGAGAGTAGACATGGACAACAAAGCCTTTATTAAGAGGTGAATATGAGTTCCAAGTAAAGCAATTGGTCTACATGATTGGTAACAGTGCTAGCACAGAGTTAAGTACATACTATACTGTTGAGCACAACATATATTATGTTGACAAGCTGCCAACAGATGCAATTGAATCACTAAGAATAGCAAAGAACTAGTGTCTGATTAGCTATTCTAAAATAAACCCTGTGGGTTATTCGTGCATGGAATGTTAAGAACCGTGTTACTTGATAATGATGAAAACAAGTAATGATGATTGTCACTCATTACAAAGGCTATTTTTGTAATGGACCAATTCTAACAAGGTGGTCCATACATACAACAGTACTAGTGCCAAATAAGACTGGAATTATCTCACTACAATCATATAAAAATAGAATTCCAAAAGGGTTCTTTGGCTGTCCCTATTTGATAACACTTTTTGGTTCCAGATAGAACCCTTTTGGTTTCCTCCTCTGTGGAAAGGGCTCTACATGGAACCTAAAAGAGTTCTACCTGGAACCAAAAAGGGTTATTCAAGGGGTTCCGCTATGGGAACAGCCAAAAACCCCTTTTAGGTTCTAGATACCATCTTTTTATCAAAGAGTGTACTTATGGATTTTTTTTTTTTTTATTCTGAAAACTACTGCAACATCTCTCAAACGTTGTCACTTTCGATTAGCATTAGCATTAGCTTTTCTGCTATTAAGCCATTCTCCTTGTCGTCCAGGTACGATGACTTCTACTTCCTGACAGATCCTGAGGACTTCATCAACTCCCACTGTCCAGATGAGCAAGAGTGGCAGCTTCTGGACGATCCAATCCCACTGGAGGAGTTTGAGAAGAGGGTTCTAAAGACCTCGGAGTTCTACAGACTGGGTCTGACCCTCCTCCATCCCAAACACTTCCTGCTGGTCACAGGTCAGTCCTGCATCCATATTAAACCAAAATGGCGGCACAGTCCATAAAAACCTGGAGACTAGTGCTCAAGGTTGAATTATACAACATAAATGGTAGGCTAACACGTTGTTGAAAGTGGACACTGTTCACAGCAGTTATTCACAGTTAGTCATAAAGTAGTTGTAGATTAATATGTCACTGAAGAGTTACCATTGAAGAGGTACCATCATTCAGGCCTATACTGTACAACATGTTGATTTTGCTAATTGCTGTTTCTGTTTCTGTACAGAAAATGGTGAGGCCTCGGTGTCAATGAAATTCACCAAGCCTGTCGACTTCACCTACCAGATCTCTCAGCGGAGCGGCTGTAAACCCAAAGCGGTCAACAGCTCATCTGGCCTGCTCACTGTGACCCGGGAGAGCATGAGGTTACGACTGCTGCCCCCTACAGGTGGCACGTATGACGTCATAATCTTTGCCCGGTCAGGCAACAACTCAGGGACGTTCAGCTGGGTCTGCTCTCTCCTGGTGGAGTGTCCAGAACAGGAACTAACTGAAGAACTCCCTGAGAACCCCTTCTTGTCCTGGGGTCTGCAGCGGAGCGCAGAGAGCCTGGGGGTGAAGAAGTGCAGCAACGGGGCAGAGGCTGCGGTGTCGGAGACTGGCTCCTTCGAGCTAGTCCTGCACACCTCCAGACCACTCATGATGCTGTGTGAACTGACCCAGAAAGACCTTGACCCGTCCATAGCCAAGAGGTGTCTGGCAACTCAAATCCAATCTGACCGCCTCACCTGTAACGTCCTCTGTCCCTATCTAGGTTACTATCGGTTGTCTGTGTTTGTTCGGAACTACGAGCGGCCCCAAGACGGCTTCCAGAATGGAGGCAACTTCCTCTTGCACTGCACAGGAGGCGCTATCAACCTCAATGAGCTCTTTCCCCCTGCCCTTAGCACTGCTTGTGGGCCTGGCATCCGGACGCAAGACGCTGGCCTCTCCAAGTTCAGCCACACGAGTGCGCTGGTGAGCACCCAGCAAGGCAAATGCAACATTACCTTCCAAAACCAACAAGACCTGGAGCTCCACGCTGTGCTGTTCAAGGAACAACGCAAGAGACTGGGGCACCCACTCTGCCGGCACGTCTTCTTCACTTACAACAGCAGCAAAGTGACCATCAGCGTGGCCCTACCCGAGGCCGGAGTCTACAAGCTGGGCCTTTACGCCAAAATCTCCACTGACCAGGACTTCAGTCTGCTATGTGACTTTGTGCTGCGCAACAGCTCAGGGAGCAGCTGGCCTCCGTTCCCCTGCACCTACACAGCCTGGCAGAGGGGCAGCGTGCTGTTCGAGCCCCGCGGTGGTCTCCTGGAGCCCCTGTCCTGGGTGCTCTTCAGGGTCAGGGTGCCTGGGGCCCAGAGGGTGAGCGTGGTGGGAGAGCAGCTGATGGAGCTGCAGCTCAGTAAGAGCCGTGTGTGGGAGGGAGAGGTGTTCACCGGGGCCAGCATGTCCCAGCTCAAACTGGCAGCCAGCGGGGGTGGAGGGGGCTCCACTGACATGGCCATTATCATGTCCTTCGACGTGCTGAGCCAGCAGAACGAAATATAAAGCGATAAGCAGGTGGGCGGGGAGGCGAGGGATTAATAAGAGACTGTATAAACAGGTATTTTACCATAGCCTTCTTGAAGCACAGTAAAGTACGGATGGGTTAGGCTCAAGGAATAAGGTGCTCCATCAGAAATACCTTGGTTTGACAGAGGTACTGAATGCCATAAATGTGAAGTTTTTTGTAGCTTTCGTTGCAGGTTCCGATTTGTTTATTTGTTTAGTTCAGAAGAAAATTATATCTGACTATGCCTCAAAGTTTCCTTGCAAGGTGCTGTATGAAACACAAATTCCTTCTTCCTATGTATAAATAATTATTAGTATGGACTTTGCTGCTCTGTATAAAAATGCATTTAGCATCATTACCATTTGTCAGAATCCTACTAAATTAGTAGTAACATGAATTGCTGAATGCTTTATGAGCTATGCAATGATGGATGAAACAATTTTTATACTTACAGTACCAGTCAAAAGTTTGGACACACTCAAGGGTTTTGGGTTGAGGTCGGGGGATTGTGGAGGTCAAGTCTTCACTATTATTCTACAATGTAGAAAATATTAAAAATGATAGTTATTTTATCCCGTGCAATACTGTGATCCTATATTGTCTGTTACACGTTATTGACTTGTGTTTTTACGGCTAAAGAAGGTGCTGGTGGTTAGACTTATTGTAATCAAGTTTTCAAAAGGTTCTGTTCTCTTGAAGGTTAATAAAACCCTTTTAGATCACAAATCATTGTTGTTTCCTTTTTTATTCAAGTCTTTTTTTGTCTAGATGGGTGTTTATCTCTATATTAGACTCCCGTTGGATAGGATTTTTTCCATTATTGACAGCTTATATGAGGGTGAAATCAGTGTCTGAAGCCCTTTACACCTTTAGCTTGTACTTGGCCTCTAGCACAGAAACTCATTTCATTATGAACACTATGTATTGATACTGTATGTCTAAGTAATGCGACACTATCTTATGTACCGTCTTCTATATAAGCTGTTATGAAATCTGAAGACTTATGAACCCTGGCTCTGTGTACATTGTCACCATCTCACCATCTACTTATTTGTGGTTTTATTTTACATTTGGCCTGCGGATCTCACCTTCTTTACTGTTGTGTCAGTTGCTATGTCAACAGCGAGCTCAGCATATTTTCCATTAGTCAGCCTGCCTGCTAGACAATGTCACGGCCTGGCTAAAGCCAGACAGTCTTTTAGATGTGTAGGATCTTAATTTGAGCCATTTTGCTATACCAGGAAAATAATCCTGCAGGAAATGTGAATTATTATGTGGATTATAATACATTTAGATTTTTGTAGGGGTTGATATTTCAATGTGGAAATTAAAAACTTTTTTGAACCTCTTATACACTACACGTTTTAAACGTTTAAAGTTCTACTGCAACAGGGTGATCAAATTAAGATCCTACACTTGTAGGCACGGATCATGTTTATCCCTGTTCGCACCATTCCCTGTACCTGCTCCTTGCTCACGCAAATCAAAGACCATTTTTCCCCTCTTGCACTTCGCTTCACACCTTCAATATTTATACACCAAAGAGAATGACAAACATTTGTTCAGCCAGTCTGTAGTTGTGAACATTGCTTGGCAACATCAAAGGTAGAGGCTAAGGCAAAGAGTATGAGACTGCATGTTTGAGACCTAGCAAGACACTGATCTCCATGAAATTGCTGTGGTACACAAGCAAACCATTCATGTCTAAGGGTGGTCTAGAGTCAGAGCCGCACAGTCTATTGTGATACACATCCAAGACTCGATAACAGACAATTACAGGAGCAACATGTAATACACTGCTCAAAAAAATAAAGGGAACACTTAAACAACACAATGTAACTCCAAGTCAATCACACTTCTGTGAAATCAAACTGTCCACTTAGGAAGCAACACATTGACAATAAATTTCACATACTGTTGTGCAAATGGAATAGACAAAAGGTGGAAATTATAGGCAATTAGTAAGACACCCCCAATAAAGGAATGGTTCTACAGGTGGTGACCACAGACCACTTCTCAGTTCCTATGCTTCCTGGCTGATGTTTTGGTCACTTTTGAATGCTGGCGGTGCTTTCACTCTAGTGGTAGCATGAGACGGAGTCTACAACCCACACAAGTGGCTCAGGTAGTGCAGTTCATCCAGGATGGCACATCAATGCGAGCTGTGGCAAAAAGGTTTGCTGTGTCTGTCAGCGTAGTGTCCAGAGCATGGAGGCGCTACCAGGAGAAAGGCCAGTACATCAGGAGACGTGGAGGAGGCCGTAGGAGGGCAACAACCCAGCAGCAGGACCGCTACCTCCGCCTTTGTGCAAGGAGGTGCACTGCCAGAGCCCTGCAGAATGACCTCCAGCAGGCCACTTGTTTTGTGCGTTTCAAGAATAAAAAGATGTGGAACCCATATCACGCTGCGCCTTGGTCCGAATGTTATTTCAACGATTGTGACAAAGGCAGTCAGTGCATCTTTTCCAAACGAAGTTGGACACATTAGCCGATGTTGTTAGCAACGGTCATCAAAATTGTTAAAATGTTTTTAAAACAATTCTAATAAATGTAAAAGTTGAACAAAGGATGAAGATACTTTTTATTTATGAATTCATTAACATAAAGGGGTGTAACAGGGCTGCAACCACAAAAACTTCCCCTGGCTAGGCCTACCTGCACCAGAGAGGAAAATGCGAAGCGAGAGGGATAACTGGGCCCAAAATCTGTCTTCTCCTGCAGGTGGCATTTTTTGATGTTGTTTTTTTCGCTTACCAAGCAAGGAATTTTTGTATGGAGGTCAATGAGAATGTCTGTTTATATCCAGCTGCCAAAGAGAAGTAGAACATTTGAAAGTGGTCAGAAATGTCAATGTAAAGTATACCTGTACTAGCCACATTGTTCAAAGAATCTGTAAAAAATATTATCAATAAGGGTAGACCAATAAGAAAGTTCCAAACCTCTCTGCCAGTAATAGCTGGTTTTCCGTTTTCCACTCCCCACTCAGACCACTCCCAGAATGTGCTAGCGGGGTTCTTGCTTGGGAGATTGCTCTTTGCTAAGAAGCTATTTTGGTTTATTTTTTACCATCGTAACGTCATAACGTCGCAATGTTAAAAGGGAAAAAACAACAGGCACAAGCACAAGCACCCCTAAAACACAGGAAATAGATGGCTGAAAAAGACAGATCCTCAAATGGGTGGGGCAGTGCTACTTAAAGACTGACCTGCCAATGCCAGCTAGCTACATTTTTTATACTGGAGGGAAATTTGGTGGAAAGATTCATTATAGCCCAAACATGTAAATTAGATTGAACCCCATGGACATCAATAATGTCAGTGAAATGTTGTTCAGTTTTGGAACCAAGCGCAAGCTAGCTAAGTTACCTAACTAATGCCCATTCAGCTCTAGCTAACAGCCACAGCTAATTGACTAGTATTTACCTCCCTCCTGATGTAATAGTGAACTGATTAAACAAGTAAACATATATATATGATCGATAGAATAAAATGCATCTGATGAGACTTCAATCAAACTCTCCCCACTGCAAGGAAAACCTGTCCTTGTAACGGCTGTCGAAGTCGTTCTCCTCCTCAGACGAGGAGGAGCATGGATCGGACCAGCACGCAGCGAGGTATGTAGACATAATGAATTTAATTATAATAACGAATACGAAAATAGAAGACAAACTACAAAACAACAAACGACGTCAACAGACCTGAACATGCAAACTAACATAAAACGAAGAACGCACGAACAGACTAAACATAACAAAACAGTACCGTGTGGTGCACAAACACAGACACAGCAACAATCACCCACAAACAAACAGTGAGAACAGCCTACCTTAATATGGTTCTCAATCAGAGGAAACGTCAAACACCTGCCTCTAATTGAGAACCATATCAGGCAACACATTTAACCCAACATAGAAACACATAACATAGAATGCCCACCCCAACTCACGCCCTGACCAACTAAACACATACAAAAACAACAGAAAACAGGTCAGGAACGTGTCTGATTAGTTTTAATACATCCACCTCAATCAGCCGTCCCATTTGAAGTGGCTAGAGCTTCCATTAAAGCCTGATTCAATTGGGGCTCAGTAGTGACCAGCCAGTTGAACCCAGGCAAAGTCTATGTCTGGCTGTGCCATCGAGGGGTGTTGGTCTGCTTGACAATCTTCCACTGGATTATCACCATTCCCATGAGGGACAGCACATTACACATAACGCAACCTACTATAGCCTACAGCACATAGGGGCCTAGTGCTTACGCAATCTTCTATACAGCACATACTAGTGGCTATGTACTGTAGCATAAGGTTTGAAACTGTGAATGCTGGACTTTTGGTACCTCTAATGCCTTGAAGCTGGAATCTGCATGAGGGGAAGCAGCGCCCCTGTTGGCCCCCCAGCACATCTGTTATTGTTTTTGTTTTGTTGATGAAATGGAGGAGAGGAGTGTCCAGCATCGAGGAGCGTCCAGCATTGTGGTAAAAACATGGCAATACATACTCTGCTGTTCTATCATGTGTGTAATGATGTGCAATGATGTGCAATGTTGTGCAATGATGTGCAATGAAGTGCAATGATGTGCAATGATGTGCAATGATTTCCGAGGGGGAAAATACAGTGTTTGTTGTTTGAAGTAATTTCTTTGTTGTTGTAACATCACAAACGGACATGCTAGTTTCACCATTAAGGATTTAACAGTGGCTTTAAATATAACTGCGGATATAGTGCTCGCTAAATAGTCAACTATTTTGTATTTTGCCTTGTCATATTTCTCTGTTATTCATTTGAATGAGTTAGAAGTCAATGACTGTCTAATGGTGTAGTACAGAGGGTACCAACATACATATTTAGCCCTTGGTTATGAAGGCATAAGGTAAATGAGGACATTATTTAATCAATACATTTCATGTAGATGCATTATGCAGTGTACACATACTTGGTCTTTGTGATACAAAAATGCTTGAGTAATACATTTATACTGTAGGGCTTAGCACATGCCCCTGGGAGGGTGTTGCTGCCAAATGTTATCTGAACAACACTTGGAGTGTGCTCAAATTACAGTCAATTATGTGATGATACATCCATGTGCCAACGACAAAGATGTCCACACGCTGAGATTATTGCCTATTCTCCTCCTATTTCATCACTGACAGTCAGATTATTTAGATGATTATGTTATGACACAGATGTGTCCTCTTGTATATTGGGGTCCTCTGTATTAGAAAAGGACGGCGTGAATACGGGTGTATTTATCATCACAATTAGTGTCCCTCACTTCAGTTGAATGCAAGTACCCACAGCTGTCACTGCATGGTTGAGTTAAGCAATGTGAGAGACAATATAATCCAAAGCAGGTTCTAGATAATACGGTCTATTGTTGCATCCATTCACCACGGAAAGGTTGTGCCAATATAAAGCAAAACAACTTTTAATGTGTGCATAGCACACATCCAAAAACAGATTGAGAATGAAAAAGGTGTAACTAGGTGTTCTATTGTTAAAGATAATCTGTGTATAATTTCTGAAATCGTGCCAGTAAATTCAAAAGAAATTAGAATAGAAATTGAGGTGCCTGATGAGCTCAGATAAATATATTTTTTACATTGAGATATAATTTCCCAATCAATCAACGTATCATTGTTAAAGTTTATTTTAGGATACTCTTGTCTCATACATAGCCTATACAATATCTTTGTCACTTTCTGGTGGATACACAGGCATACAACTAATGGTAAGTCTGTTTTTAAATGGTGGGTAAGGTCTGTTTCTAAATGGTTGGTAAGTCTGTTTCTAAATGGTTGGTAAGTCTGTTTCTAAATGGTTGGTAAGGTCTGTTTCTAAATGGTTGGTAAGGTCTGTTTCTAAATGGTTGGTAAGTCTGTTTCTAAATGGTTGGTAAGGTCTGTTTCTAAATGGTTGGTAAGTCTGTTTCTAAATGGTTGGTAAGTCTGTTTCTAAATGGTTGGTAAGGTCTGTTTCTAAATGGTTGGTAAGTCTGTTTCTAAATGGTTGGTAAGGTCTGTTTCTAAACAATTGGTAAGTCTGTTTCTAAATGGTTGGTAAGTCTGTGTCTAAACAGTTGGTAAGTCTGTTTCTAAATGGTTGGTAAGTCTGTGTCTAAACAGTTGGTAAGTCTGTTTCTAAATGGTTGGTAAGGTCTGTTTCTAAATGGTTGGTACGTCTGTTTCTAAATGGTTGGTAAGGTCTGTTTCTAAATGGTTGGTAAGTCTGTGTCTAAACAGTTGGTAAGTCTGTTTCTAAATGGATGGTAAGGTCTGTTTCTAAATGGTTGGTAAGGTCTGTTTCTAAATGGTTGGTATGGTCTGTTTCTAAATGGTTGGTAAGGTCTGTTTCTAAATGGTTGGTAAGGTCTGTTTCTAAATGGTTGGTAAGGTCTGTTTCTAAATGGTTGGTAAGGTCTGTTTCTAAGTGGTTGGTAAGTCTGTTTCTAAATGGTTGGTAAGGTCTGTTTCTAAATGGTTGGTAAAGTCTGTTTCTAAATGGTTGGTAAGTCTGTTTCTAAATGGTTGGTAAGGTCTGTTTCTAAATGGTTGGTAAGGTCTGTTTCTAAATGGTTGGTAAGTCTGTTTCTAAATGGTTGGTACGTCTGTTTCTAAATGGTTGGTAAGGTCTGTTTCTAAATGGTTGGTACGTCTGTTTCTAAATGGTTGGTAAGTCTGTTTCTAAATGGTTGGTAAGGTCTGTTTCTAAATAGTTGGTAAGGTCTGTTTCTAAATGGTTGGTAAGGTCTGTTTCTAAATGGTTGGTAAGTCTGTGTCTAAACAGTTGGTAAGTCTGTTTCTAAATGGTTGGTAAGGTCTGTTTCTAAATGGTTGGTAAGGTCTGTTTCTAAATGGTTGGTAAGGTTTGTTTCTAAATGGTTGGTAAGGTCTGTTTCTAAACAGTTGGTAAGTCTGTTTCTAAATGGTTGGTAAGGTCTGTTTCTAAATGGTTGGTACGTCTGTTTCTAAATGGTTGGTAAGTCTGTTTCTAAATGGTTGGTACGTCTGTTTCTAAATGGTTGGTAAGTCTGTTTCTAAATGGTTGGTAAGGTCTGTTTCTAAATGGTTGGTAAGTCTGTGTCTAAACAGTTGGTAAGTCTGTTTCTAAATGGTTGGTAAGGTCTGTTTTTAAATGGTTGGTAAGTCTGTTTCTAAATGGTTGGTAAGGTCTGTTTCTAAACAGTTGGTAAGTCTGTTTCTAAATGGTTGGTAAGGTCTGTTTCTAAACGGTTGGTAAGTCTGTTTCTAAATGGTTGGTAAGTCTGTGTCTAAACAGTTGGTAAGTCTGTTTCTAAATGGTTGGTAAGGTATGTTTCTAAATGGTTGGTAAGTCTGTTTCTAAATGGTTGGTAAGTCTGTTTCTAAATGGTTGGTAAGGTCTGTTTCTAAATGGTTGGTAAGTCTGTTTCTAAATGGTTGGTAAGGTCTGTTTCTAAACAGTTGGTAAGTCTGTTTCTAAATGGTTGGTAAGTCTGTGTCTAAACAGTTGGTACGTCTGTTTCTAAATGGTTGGTAAGTCTGTTTCTAAATGGTTGGTAAGTCTGTTTCTAAATGGTTGGTAAGTCTGTTTCTAAATGGTTGGTAAGTCTGTTTCTAAATGGTTGGTACGTCTGTTTCTAAATGGTTGGTAAGTCTGTTTCTAAATGGTTGGTAAGGTCTGTTTCTAAATGGTTGGTAAGGTCTGTGTCTAAACAGTTGGTAAGTCTGTTTCTAAATGGTTGGTAAGGTCTGTTTCTAAATGGTTGGTAAGGTCTGTTTCTAAATGGTTGGTAAGGTCTGTTTCTAAATGGTTGGTAAGGTATGTTTCTAAATGGTTGGTAAGGTCTGTTTCTAAATGGTTGGTAAGGTCTGTTTCTAAATGGTTGGTAAGGTGTGTTTCTAAATGGTTGGTAAGGTCTGTTTCTAAATGGTTGGTAAGTCTGTTTCTAAATGGTTGGTAAGTCTGTTTCTAAATGGTTGGTAAGGTCTGTTTCTAAATGGTTGGTAAGGTCTGTTTCTAAATGGTTGGTAAGTCTATTTCTAAATGGTTGGTAAGTCTGTTTCTAAATGGTTGGTAAGGTCTGTTTCTAAATGGTTGGTAAGGTCTGTTTCTAAACAGTTGGTAAGTCTGTTTCTAAATGGTTGGCAAGTCTGTTTCTAAATGGTTGGTAAGGTCTGTTTCTAAATGGTTGGTAAGTCTGTTTCTAAATGGTTGGTAAGTCTGTTTCTAAATGGTTGGTAAGGTCTGTTTCTAAATGGTTGGTAAGGTCTGTTTCTAAATGGTTGGTAAGGTCTGTTTCTAAATGGTTGGTAAGTCTGTTTCTAAATGGTTGGTAAGTCTGTTTCTAAATGGTTGGTAAGTCTGTTTCTAAATGGTTGGTAAGGTCTGTTTCTAAATGGTTGGTAAGGTCTGTTTCTAAATGGTTGGTAAGGTCTGTTTCTAAATGGTTGGAAAGTCTGTTTCTAAATGGTTGGTAAGTCTGTTTCTAAATGGTTGGTAAGTTTGTTTCTAAATGGTTGGTAAGGTCTGTTTCTAAATGGTTGGTAAGGTCTGTTTCTAAATGGTTGGTAAGTCTGTTTCTAAATGGTTGGTAAGTCTGTTTCTGAATGGTTAGTAAGGTCTGTTTCTAAATGGTTGGTAAGGTCTGTTTCTAAACAGTTGGTAAGTCTCTTTCTAAATGGTTGGTAAGTCTGTTTCTAAATGGTTGGTAAGGTCTGTTTCTAAATGGTTGGTAAGTCTGTTTCTAAATGGTTGGTAAGGTCTGTTTCTAAATGGTTGGTAAGTCTGTTTCTAAACAGTTGGTAAGTATGTTTCTAAATGGTTGGTAAGGTCTGTTTCTAAATGGTTGGTAAGGTCTGTTTCTAAATGGTTGGTAAGGTCTGTTTCTAAATGGTTGGTAAGTCTGTTTCTAAATGGTTGGTAAGGTCTGTTTCTAAACAGTTGGTAAGTCTGTTTCTAAATGGTTGGTAAGTCTGTGTCTAAACAGTTGGTAAGTCTGTTTCTAAACGGTTGGTAAGGTCTGTTTCTAAATGGTTGGTAAGGTCTGTTTCTAAACAGTTGGTAAGGTCTGTTTCTAAATGGTTGGTAAGGTCTGTTTCTAAACATTTGGTAAGTCTGTTTCTAAATGGTTGGTAAGTTCTGTTTCTAAATGGTTGGTAAGTCTGTTTTTAAATGGTTGGTAAGGTCTGTTTCTAAACAGTTGGTAAGTCTGTTTCTAAATGGTTGGTAAGTCTGTGTCTAAACAGTTGGTAAGTCTGTTTCTAAATGGTTGGTAAGGTCTGTTTCTAAATGGTTGGTAAGGTCTGTTTCTAAACAGTTGGTAAGGTCTGTTTCTAAATGGTTGGTAAGGTCTGTTTCTAAATGGTTGGTAAGTCTGTTTCTAAATGGTTGGTAAGTCTGTTTCTAAACGGTTGGTAAGTCTGTTTCTAAATGGTTGGTTAGGTCTGTTTCTAAACAGTTGGTAAGGTCTGTTTCTAAATGGTTGGTAAGGTCTGTTTCTAAACAGTTGGTAAGTCTGTTTCTAAATGGTTGGTAAGGTCTGTTTCTAAACAGTTGGTAAGTCTGTTTCTAAACAGTTGGGAAGTCTGTTTCTAAATGGTTGGTAAGGTCTGTTTCTAAATGGTTGGTAAGTCTGTTTCTAAATGGTTGGTAAGGTCTGTTTCTAAATGGTTGGTACGTCTGTTTCTAAATGGTTGGTAAGGTCTGTTTCTAAATGGTTGGTACGTCTGTTTCTAAATGGTTGGTAAGTCTGTTTCTAAATGGTTGGTAAGGTCTGTTTCTAAATAGTTGGTAAGGTCTGTTTCTAAATGGTTGGTAAGGTCTGTTTCTAAATGGTTGGTAAGTCTGTGTCTAAACAGTTGGTAAGTCTGTTTCTAAATGGTTGGTAAGGTCTGTTTCTAAATGGTTGGTAAGGTCTGTTTCTAAATGGTTGGTAAGGTTTGTTTCTAAATGGTTGGTAAGGTCTGTTTCTAAACAGTTGGTAAGTCTGTTTCTAAATGGTTGGTAAGGTCTGTTTCTAAATGGTTGGTACGTCTGTTTCTAAATGGTTGGTAAGTCTGTTTCTAAATGGTTGGTACGTCTGTTTCTAAATGGTTGGTAAGTCTGTTTCTAAATGGTTGGTAAGGTCTGTTTCTAAATGGTTGGTAAGTCTGTGTCTAAACAGTTGGTAAGTCTGTTTCTAAATGGTTGGTAAGGTCTGTTTTTAAATGGTTGGTAAGTCTGTTTCTAAATGGTTGGTAAGGTCTGTTTCTAAACAGTTGGTAAGTCTGTTTCTAAATGGTTGGTAAGGTCTGTTTCTAAATGGTTGGTAAGTCTGTTTCTAAATGGTTGGTAAGTCTGTGTCTAAACAGTTGGTAAGTCTGTTTCTAAATGGTTGGTAAGGTATGTTTCTAAATGGTTGGTAAGTCTGTTTCTAAATGGTTGGTAAGTCTGTTTCTAAATGGTTGGTAAGGTCTGTTTCTAAATGGTTGGTAAGTCTGTTTCTAAATGGTTGGTAAGGTCTGTTTCTAAACAGTTGGTAAGTCTGTTTCTAAATGGTTGGTAAGTCTGTGTCTAAACAGTTGGTACGTCTGTTTCTAAATGGTTGGTAAGTCTGTTTCTAAATGGTTGGTAAGTCTGTTTCTAAATGGTTGGTAAGTCTGTTTCTAAATGGTTGGTAAGTCTGTTTCTAAATGGTTGGTACGTCTGTTTCTAAATGGTTGGTAAGTCTGTTTCTAAATGGTTGGTAAGGTCTGTTTCTAAATGGTTGGTAAGGTCTGTGTCTAAACAGTTGGTAAGTCTGTTTCTAAATGGTTGGTAAGGTCTGTTTCTAAATGGTTGGTAAGGTCTGTTTCTAAATGGTTGGTAAGGTCTGTTTCTAAATGGTTGGTAAGGTATGTTTCTAAATGGTTGGTAAGGTCTGTTTCTAAATGGTTGGTAAGGTCTGTTTCTAAATGGTTGGTAAGGTGTGTTTCTAAATGGTTGGTAAGGTCTGTTTCTAAATGGTTGGTAAGTCTGTTTCTAAATGGTTGGTAAGTCTGTTTCTAAATGGTTGGTAAGGTCTGTTTCTAAATGGTTGGTAAGGTCTGTTTCTAAATGGTTGGTAAGTCTATTTCTAAATGGTTGGTAAGTCTGTTTCTAAATGGTTGGTAAGGTCTGTTTCTAAATGGTTGGTAAGGTCTGTTTCTAAACAGTTGGTAAGTCTGTTTCTAAATGGTTGGCAAGTCTGTTTCTAAATGGTTGGTAAGGTCTGTTTCTAAATGGTTGGTAAGTCTGTTTCTAAATGGTTGGTAAGTCTGTTTCTAAATGGTTGGTAAGGTCTGTTTCTAAATGGTTGGTAAGGTCTGTTTCTAAATGGTTGGTAAGGTCTGTTTCTAAATGGTTGGTAAGTCTGTTTCTAAATGGTTGGTAAGTCTGTTTCTAAATGGTTGGTAAGTCTGTTTCTAAATGGTTGGTAAGGTCTGTTTCTAAATGGTTGGTAAGGTCTGTTTCTAAATGGTTGGTAAGGTCTGTTTCTAAATGGTTGGAAAGTCTGTTTCTAAATGGTTGGTAAGTCTGTTTCTAAATGGTTGGTAAGTTTGTTTCTAAATGGTTGGTAAGGTCTGTTTCTAAATGGTTGGTAAGGTCTGTTTCTAAATGGTTGGTAAGTCTGTTTCTAAATGGTTGGTAAGTCTGTTTCTGAATGGTTAGTAAGGTCTGTTTCTAAATGGTTGGTAAGGTCTGTTTCTAAACAGTTGGTAAGTCTCTTTCTAAATGGTTGGTAAGTCTGTTTCTAAATGGTTGGTAAGTCTGTTTCTAAATGGTTGGTAAGGTCTGTTTCTAAATGGTTGGTACGTCTGTTTCTAAATGGTTGGTAAGGTCTGTTTCTAAATGGTTGGTACGTCTGTTTCTAAATGGTTGGTAAGTCTGTTTCTAAATGGTTGGTAAGGTTTGTTTCTAAATGGTTGGTAAGTCTGTTTCTAAACAGTTGGTAAGTATGTTTCTAAATGGTTGGTAAGGTCTGTTTCTAAATGGTTGGTAAGGTCTGTTTCTAAATGGTTGGTAAGGTCTGTTTCTAAATGGTTGGTAAGTCTGTTTCTAAATGGTTGGTAAGGTCTGTTTCTAAACAGTTGGTAAGTCTGTTTCTAAATGGTTGTTAAGTCTGTGTCTAAACAGTTGGTAAGTCTGTTTCTAAACGGTTGGTAAGGTCTGTTTCTAAATGGTTGGTAAGGTCTGTTTCTAAACAGTTGGTAAGGTCTGTTTCTAAATGGTTGGTAAGGTCTGTTTCTAAACAGTTGGTAAGTCTGTTTCTAAATGGTTGGTAAGGTCTGTTTCTAAATGGTTGGTAAGTCTGTTTTTAAATGGTTGGTAAGGTCTGTTTCTAAACAGTTGGTAAGTCTGTTTCTAAATGGTTGGTAAGTCTGTGTCTAAACAGTTGGTAAGTCTGTTTCTAAATGGTTGGTAAGGTCTGTTTCTAAATGGTTGGTAAGGTCTGTTTCTAAACAGTTGGTAAGGTCTGTTTCTAAATGGTTGGTAAGGTCTGTTTCTAAATGGTTGGTAAGGTCTGTTTCTAAATGGTTGGTAAGTCTGTTTCTAAACGGTTGGTAAGTCTGTTTCTAAATGGTTGGTTAGGTCTGTTTCTAAACAGTTGGTAAGGTCTGTTTCTAAATGGTTGGTAAGGTCTGTTTCTAAACAGTTGGTAAGTCTGTTTCTAAACAGTTGGGAAGTCTGTTTCTAAATGGTTGGTAAGGTCTGTTTCTAAATGGTTGGTAAGTCTGTTTCTAAATGGTTGGTAAGGTCTGTTTCTAAATGGTTGGTAAGTCTGTTTCTAAATGGTTGGTTAGGTCTGTTTCTAAACAGTTGGTAAGGTCTGTTTCTAAATGGTTGGTAAGGTCTGTTTCTAAACAGTTGGTAAGTCTGTTTCTAAACAGTTGGGAAGTCTGTTTCTAAATGGTTGGTAAGGTCTGTTTCTAAATGGTTGGTAAGTCTGTTTCTAAATGGTTGGTAAGGTCTGTTTCTAAATGGTTGGTAAGTCTGTTTCTAAACAGTTGGTCCGTCTGTTTCTAAATGGTTGGTAAGTCTGTTTCTAAATGGTTGGTAAGGTCTGTTTCTAAATGGTTGGTAAGTCTGTTTCTAAACAGTTGGTAAGGTCTGTTTCTAAATGGTTGGTAAGTCTGTTTCTAAATGGTTGGTAAGGTCTGTTTCTAAATTGTTGGTAAGGTCTGTTTCTAAATGGTTGGTAAGGTCTGTTTCTAAACAGTTGGTAAGTCTGTTTCTAAATGGTTGGTAAGTCTGTTTCTAAATGGTTGGTAAGGTCTGTTTCTAACTGGTTGGTAAGGTCTGTTTCTAAACAGTTGGTAAGTCTGTTTCTAAATGGTAGGTAAGTCTGTTTCTAAATGGTTGGTAAGGTCTGTTTCTAAATGGTTGGTAAGGTCTGTTTCTAAATGGTTGGTAAGGTCTGTTTCTAAATGGTTGGTAAGTCTGTTTCTAAATGGTTGGTAAGGTCTGTTTCTAAATGGTTGGTAAGGTCTGTTTCTAAATGGTTGGTAAGGTCTGTTTCTAAATGGTTGGTAAGGTCTGTTTCTAAATGGTTGGTAAGTCTGTTTCTAAATGGTTGGTAAGGTCTATTTCTAAACAGTTGGTAAGTCTGTTTCTAAATGGTTGGTAAGGTCTGTTTCTAAATGGTTGGTACGTCTGTTTCTAAATGGTTGGTATGGTCTGTTTCTAAATGGTTGGTAAGGTCTGTTTCTAAATGGTTGGTAAGTCTCTTTCTAAATGGTTGGTAAAGTCTGTTTCTAAATGGTTGGTAAGGTCTGTTTCTAAATGGTTGGTAAGGTCTGTTTCTAAATGGTTGGTAAGGTCTGTTTCTAAACAGTTGGTAAGTCTGTTTCTAAATGGTTGGTAAGTCTGTTTCTAAATGGTTGGTAAGTCTGTTTCTAAATGGTTGGTAAGGTCTGTTTCTAAACAGTTTTTAAGGTCTGTTTCTAAATGGTTGGTAAGTCTGTTTCTAAATGGTTGGTAAGGTCTGTTTCTAAATGGTTGGTAAGGTCTGTTTCTAAACAGTTGGTAAGTCTGTTTCTAAATGGTTGGTAAGTCTGTTTCTAAATGGTTGGTAAGTCTGTTTCTAAATGGTTGGTAAGGTCTGTTTCTAAACAGTTTTTAAGGTCTGTTTCTAAATGGTTGGTAAGGTCTGTTTCTAAACAGTTGGTAAGGTCTGTTTCTAAGTGGTTGGTAAGTCTGTTTCTAAATGGTTGGTAAGTCTGTTTCTAAATGGTTGGTAAGGTCTGTTTCTAAATGGTTGGTAAGTCTGTTTCTAAATGGTTGGTAAGGTCTGTTTCTAAACAGTTGGTAAGGTCTGTTTCTAAATGGTTGGTAAGTCTGTTTCTAAATGGTTGGTAAGTCTGTTTCTAAATGGTTGGCAAGGTCTGTTTCTAAATGTTTGGTAACGTCTGTTTCTACATGGTTGGTAAGTCTGTTTCTAAATGGTTGGTAAGGTCTGTTTCTAAATGGTTGGTAAGGTCTGTTTCTAAATGGTTGGTAAGGTCTGTTTCTAAATGGTTGGTAAGGTCTGTTTCTAAATGGTTGGTAAGGTCTGTTTCTAAATGGTTGGTAAGTCTGTTTCTAAATGGTTGGTAAGGTCTATTTCTAAACAGTTGGTAAGTCTGTTTCTAAATGGTTGGTAAGGTCTGTTTCTAAATGGTTGGTACGTCTGTTTCTAAATGGTTGGTAAGGTCTGTTTCTAAATGGTTGGTAAGGTCTGTTTCTAAATGGTTGGTAAGTCTCTTTCTAAATGGTTGGTAAAGTCTGTTTCTAAATGGTTGGTAAGGTCTGTTTCTAAATGGTTGGTAAGGTCTGTTTCTAAATGGTTGGTAAGGTCTGTTTCTAAACAGTTGGTAAGTCTGTTTCTAAATGGTTGGTAAGTCTGTTTCTAAATGGTTGGTAAGTCTGTTTCTAAATGGTTGGTAAGGTCTGTTTCTAAACAGTTTTTAAGGTCTGTTTCTAAATGGTTGGTAAGTCTGTTTCTAAATGGTTGGTAAGGTCTGTTTCTAAATGGTTGGTAAGGTCTGTTTCTAAACAGTTGGTAAGTCTGTTTCTAAATGGTTGGTAAGTCTGTTTCTAAATGGTTGTTAAGTCTGTTTCTAAATGGTTGGTAAGGTCTGTTTCTAAACAGTTTTTAAGGTCTGTTTCTAAATGGTTGGTTAAGGTCTGTTTCTAAACAGTTGGTAAGGTCTGTTTCTAAGTGGTTGGTAAGTCTGTTTCTAAATGGTTGGTAAGTCTGTTTCTAAATGGTTGGTAAGGTCTGTTTCTAAATGGTTGGTAAGGTCTGTTTCTAAACAGTTGGTAAGGTCTGTTTCTAAATGGTTGGTAAGTCTGTTTCTAAATGGTTGGTAAGGTCTGTTTCTAAATGTTTGGTAAAGTCTGTTTCTAAATGGTTGGTAAGTCTGTTTCTAAATGGTTGGTAAGGTCTGTTTCTAAATGGTTGGTAAGGTCTGTTTCTAAATGGTTGGTAAGGTCTGTTTCTAAATGGTTGGTAAGGTCTGTTTCTAAATGGTTGGTAAGTCTGTTTCTAAATGGTTGGTAAGTCTGTTTCTAAATGGTTGGTAAGGTCTGTTTCTAAATGGTTGGTAAGGTCTGTTTCTAAATGGTTGGTAAGGTCTGTTTCTAAATGGTTGGTAAGTCTGTTTCTAAATGGTTGGTAAGGTCTGTTTCTAAATGGTTGGTAAGTCTGTTTCTAAATGGTTGGTAAGTCTGTTTCTAAATGGTTGGTAAGGTCTGTTTCTAAATGGTTGGTACATCTGTTTCTAAATGGTTGGTAAGGTATGTTTATAAACTCTTTAGAAGCGGTTGGTAAACCATTACAGACATAGTTTGTTGACCATTCATACAGTTTGTAGAAATGTGTAAAGATGTTTGTCCTAATTTGTGAACACATTTATTATGTGTTAACCATTTATTACAGGATCCTGTAATCATATATGCATGAACAACAGGACTTAGTACACGTATTAGCAAAAGTATAGTAATTTACACTGATCGTACAAAACATTAAGAACTCTTTCCATGACGTAGACTGACCAGGTGAATCCAGGTGAAAGCTATGATCTCTTATTGATGTCACTAGTTAAATTCACATCAATCAATGAAGGTTATATAAGGATTTTCAAGCCTTGAGACAATTGCGACATGGATTATGTATGTGTGCCATTCAGAGGGCGAATGGGCAAAACAGAAGATTTAAGTGCCTTTGAACAGGGTGCATCGGTTTGTGTCAAGAACTGCAACGCCACTGGGTTTTTCATGCTCAACAGTTTCCCGTGTGTATCAAGAATGGTCCACCACCCAAAGGACATCCAACCAACTTGAGACAACTGTGGGAAGCATTTGAGTCAACATGGGCCAGAATCCCTGTGGAATGCTTTCATCACCTTGTAGAGTCAATGCTCCGACTAATTGAGACCAAAATTTGTTGGGTATACTCAGTGTACACTAGCAGTTGTTAAGCGGAAAGTTTTACCACTTTCTTGTACAGTATTTTTAAGACCAACCCAAGGCCTAAAACACACTCCAGCACACACAACTACGTAATTACAACGTAGACTTATATAATAATACCCCCCAAGATGAAAACTTTCAACAGTCTGAGAAATAACATTGTATTCACTTGATAAGCAGAACTTAGTCACAAACAATAACTTCACATTTGACCATGCGTGACTTGGACGCGGCTTGGCACAGTGAATGAACAAAGCCATGTTCTGTTGAAGACAAACAGACATTTGGGTAAAGGTCAGCTGCACTATAAATAGCGCCAGTTCCCCATGTCCCAGGCTGGAGACAAATTACCAGGCAACCTCCCACTCAGAGAGAGGTGATTATTACACCACACTATCAGTTACTGTTTCACTCACTGTGGTTCACTCCCTGTGATTCACTCATTGTGATTCACTCATTGTGGTTCACTCCCTGTGATTCACTCCCTGTGATTCACTCCCTGTGGTTCACTCACTGTGGTTCACTCCCTGGATTGGCTGTTGATACCTAGCACTACCTAGCATGCTTGCTTGAGCGCACATGAGGGCTGAGCTAGAGTGGCTATCCAAATGATCCTGCTATGTGGAAATCATCTTTAAGACAGATGTAAACAGACCTAGGGCTGGATTCAATTCTGCAAACTTCAAGGAGTAGGGCATTTATTTAATTGGTCTGATGGTCAAATGTGATGTCATCGGCCTTGCTTGAAGATTAATAGAGGAGCAATAGAGAACAAATAGGCATGTACAACAAACTGCAAGTGACAACCAAGTTAGCCTTGCTTGTAAGGGGACAAGTAACAGCCAGGTTAGCATTGCTTGTAAGGAGACATGGTCCTGGGATTGCCCATGTAAATGCTAAACAAGTGAAATCTAACATCAAGTCCTTGTCTAAGCTAACATATGGAATTGTTTTAAGATGTTCATACCATGGACAATTTAGTTATTTGATTTCAAATTTTAGGACACTTTTAGGTATCTGTTACGTTCCCCAGTTTCTGTGTTCTGTTTTGTATTTGAGTGTGTGTTTCAGGAGATGGCTTCCTGAAGTACTCCCCAACCAGCTGATTGGTCAACCCCAGGCTAATTGGTGATTGGAGCTGACCCCGCCCCCTCTTCAAGAAGCAGCTGACTCTAATCACCATTGCCACCTGAAAAGCCAGTGTTCTGCCCAGGAGGGGGGAGAGGAGAGAGATGAGATAAGGAGTAGAGATTTGGAGATTGAGAGAAAAATTTGATTGTGATATAGTGTTTGTTGTGTATCAGAAAGTGTGGTGTGTACTGTTGTTGTTGGTAGCAGTTTTGCTATGTCCTGTGTTTGTGAAATCGTTAATAATTACTCTGTTTCGTTTGTTCCCAGGGGGGAAGGAGAAGGCACTTTGGGAGTGCTTAGGCAAGAGGCCCGCGGGCATACATATACCCGTAGTATATTTACTGTCTAGGCACACTAGGTAAGACCTGGGCGGACCACCCCCTGTATTTTGGTTAGGGCACCAGACGGTGCTAAGTTAGGTAAGTTAAGTGGGTAGGCAGGTTAGATAGGAGAGGGGGAACTTTGATATTTACTCTCTTTGCTTTAGTTCCGTCCAGCCCCTTTTCCCCATATTACCGTGTAAGAAAATAAATTCTAGTAAACGGTAAATTCTGCTTTTGTGTCATCCTTACTCGCACCTACAATCCATACCTCTTGCACTTCAGAGAGTTGAGTTGTAGCAGGGAGTTGCGTTCCCTCTTCTCAGAGGCGTGCGTAACAGTATCCAACAAAAAATGTAAATAAAATGTGGCCATAGAAACACATTGAATAACACATTCACGAATAGCAAAACAAGACAGTGAAAAAAATGATAAAGAATAAGGTTTTGAAGTGTCTGTCCTAGGACATATAAAAAAGCACAGGAAATATGGCACAGTTTTGTCAAGTTGGCTGGATGACACACAAACCATACAAAAACCATACACAAACCGGTATGCCTGGCACCTACTACCATACCCCGTTCAAAGCCAGTTAAATATTTTTCTTGCCCATTCACCCTCTGTATGGCATACATACACAATCCATGTCTCAATTGTCTCAAGGGTCAACACTTATTTAACCTGTCTCCTCCCCTTTATATACACTGATTCAAGTGGATTTAACATGTGACGTCAATAAGTGATCATAGCTTTCACCTGGATTCAACTGGTCAGTCTATGTCATGGAACGAGCAGGTGTTCATAATGCTTTGTACACTCACGGTGCATATTTAAGCAGGGTCAAGTAAAAAATGATGCTGTGGATGATGTATTAAACCACCCAGACAGATCGAAGATCCTTCTAAACTGAGCTGCAGGACAGGAAGGAAACTGCTCAGGGATGTCACAATGAGGCCATTGATGATTTTAAAACAGCTACAATGGCTGTGAAGGGAGAACTGAGGATGGATCAAAACCATTGTAGTCGCTTCACAATAATGACCTAAATGACAGAGTGAATACAAATATACAGAATAAAATATTTTCAAAACGTGTATCCTGTTTGCAACAAGGCACTAAAGTAATACTGAAGTTAAAAAAAACACTGCAAAGGAATTAACCTTTTAGCCTAAATGCAAAGCCTTATGTTTGGGGGAAATCCAACACAACACATCACTGAGTAACTGCCTCCTTATTTTCAAGAATGTTGGTGGCTGCATCATGGTATGGGTATACTTGGTATGGGTATGGGTATACACACCTACTTATTCAAGGGATTTTCTTTATTTTTACTATCTTCTACATTGTAGAATAATAGTGAAAACCTCAAACTATGAAATAACACATATGGAATCATGTAGTAACCAAACAAGTGTTAAACAAATCAAAATATGTTTTAGATTTAAGATTCTTTGAAGTAGCCACCCTTTGCCTTGATGACAGCTTTGCACACTCTTCGCATTCTCTCAACCAGTTTCACCTGGAATGCTTTTCCAACACTTGAAGAAGTTCACACATATGCTGAGCACTTGTTGGATGCTTGTCCAAGCAAAGCACCCCCACACCATCATACCTCCTCCTCCATGTTTCACAGTGGGAACCACACACGCGGAGCTAATCCATTCACCTACTCTGCGAACTCACAAAGACTGGAACCAAAAATCTCAAATTTGGATTCATCAGACCAAAGGAGAGATTTCCACTCTGGGTCTTCTTTTCCTGTGGAGTTCCTAATGAGTGCCAGTTTCATCATAGTGCTTGATGTTTTTTTCGACTGCACTTGAAGAAACTTTCAAAGTTCTTGACATTTTCCGCATGGACTGACCTTCATGTCTTAAAGTAATGATGGACTGTCATTTCTCTTTGCTAATTTGAGCTGTTCTTGCCATATTATGGATTTTGTCTTTTACCAAACAGGCCTATCTTCCCTATATCCCCCCTACCTTGTCACAACACAACTGATTAGCTAAAATGCATTAAGAAGGAAAGAAATTCCACAAATTAACTTTTAACATTGAAATGTATTACAGGTGACTAGCTCGTTGGGAGAATGCCAAGAGTGTGTAAAGCTGTAATCATCTCAAGGTGTGGCTACTTTGAATAATCTCAAATATAAAATATATTCGTTCTCCTCCTCAGACGAGGAGGAGCATGGATCGGACCAACACGCAGCGAGGTATGTAGACATAATGATTTATTAAATGAAGACGAAACACGAAGAACACTTGAATAAACTACAAAACAACAAACGATGTTAAACAGACCTGAACTTGTGAACATAAAAAATAATGAACGCCCGAACAGGAAAGAACGAACGAGACAGTACCGTGTGGTGTAACAAACACAAACACAGACACAGCAACAAACACCCACAAAACACACGTGAAACCCAGGCTGCCTAAGTATGATTCTCAATCAGGGACAACGATTGACAGCTGCCTCTGATTGAGAATCATACCAGGCCGAACACAAAAATCCCAACATAGAAAATCACACATAGACAAACCCACCCAACTCACGCCCTGACCAACTAAATAAATACAAGACAAAGGAAAACAGGTCAGGAACGTGACATTATTTGGATTTGTTTAACACTTTTCTGGTTACTACATGATTCCCGATGTCTTATTTCATAGTTTTAATGTCTTCACTATTATTCTACAATGTAAAAAATAGTAAAATGAAAAAAAAAAACTTGAATGAGTATGTGTGTCCAAACCTTTGACTGGTACTGTATACAAATCTGTACTGAAACTTTCTGTTTCCATCACAGCTGTCATTATATTTGTTTTATACGGTATGTGTACTTGCATAAAAACTGTGGGTGGAAATGTGGTAATGACAAAAAAAATCATAATTAAATTTGTCAATCCCACTTTGTAACTCCACAAAATGTGAAAATATCCAAGGTGGGGCGGATACTTATGATACCCACTGTGAAAACTCAGAGTTTGAGACAATGTAATTTATATTCAATTTATGTACAGCTCGAAAGGTTCGTATCGACTATATCCTTATTGATGATGCACAGCCACGCACTTACATTACACACAGCTATGCATCAAGAGGCTTTCAACGTGTGCCCCATTGGCTGCTTGCCAGACAGGCTCACTGACAGCAGCGCTGGAGGTTCTGGGAAGGAACACAATGTACTCAACCAGGGAGGGAGGCATTTAAGTAGCTATGACACAAATGTAACACATTATGAACCTGAATACATATTGGAGAGGACACTCACGTGGGAGATGTGTTGTGATCATGGCGGAAACTAAACTAACTAATGAGAGTGATATCAGTCGGATTTTGTTGCTCGCTATCTAGTGACTTTTTAATATTTTGTATGTTTTTTAATTATTATTATCAATATTATTAAGTCATCAGATACTGAACTTAAGCTGGATTCAAAGAACCCACACTGCGCCGACATCTCACTACACTTAACGTTTAAAGGCAATTTCCCAGACGTTTGCGCAATTATATTTGCTGTTAACACTTGCAACGCCAGGATAGTGGGTTCAATTCCCGGGACCACCCATACGTAAAATGGATGAGCGTATTACTGTAAGTATTACTGTAAGTGCTATTGTTATTGATAATAAAAGTCAGGTGCGATCGATGTTGGCACAATGCAGTTTGTTTGAATTCTAGAAAAATGTCTACTTTGATTTTCTTATTATGTTCCATGAAAATCTCTCTATCTTTCTCCCATCATGTCAGTCCTTTTTCTCCCATCACTTTCAGCATCATCTTTAAATTAAGACCTGCTCCCTTGCCAGCTCTATCCATACGACTTCCATTCCAGTGGAATATTACAGGAAGTCGTACAGTAGGTGTCAATTGTCTGTAGCGAGCCAGGGTCCTGTGTCCAGATTCGTCAGCTGAGGTGTGTGTCTGCAAGCCGTCTGATCACTAGTCCTGACAGTGTGGGAAAGACCAAGTAGCCTACTAACTGTAGCTGGGCAATCACATGATCTTGGAAGAGAAGATTGGCAATGCATCAACAGGGGGTTGAACAAGGATTTTCAGTAAAACTTATATAGTCCCTAGACTACAGTCTGGACTGTGTGTAAAACTACATTACACAGCCATTAACAGTGTGCTGTATGTCACGTTAAAGTTATAGCTAAGCCAAATTACAAATTCACATATTTGTTTCCGTTCCTTAAAGCAGATTTAGTCATGATATTTAACACAGAGATATTAGTGGCTGGAGGCAGTAGCTAGTTTAACTATACCAAAATGTGCATGACTGCCTTTATTTGTCCATAGACTGCTTTTAAGGTAAAGAAACAAATGTACACTTTGACTAAACTATCCCTTTAATAAGCAATATAAACAGTAGAGCTAATATTCTGACATGAAGGGTATGTAACATCCCATTGAATAGGACATTAGCACGTTAGCAAATGCCTCAGTAGAGGTAGTTGGCCAACTGGAGTGAGGCCTTTATTAGCAGAACCAGTGGGTGAGTGGTGAAAGAGCAGTAATACTAGTGGTATGCACTTGGCAGAGTCCAACTCTATAATCTGTGCTCATTAGTTTTAGAGGACTGAACCAGGACAAGGGGTTGCCAATCCTGCTACTGACCTGACTTGTACCTGACCTGACCTGTACCTGACAAGTACCTGACCTGACAAGTACCTGACCTGACAAGTACCTGAGCTGACCTAACCTGTACCTGACCTGCACCTGACCTGACAAGTACCTGAGCTGACCTGACCTGTACCTGACCTGTATATGACCTGACCTGAGCTGACCTGTACCTGACCTGTACCTGACCAGTACCTGACCTGTACCTGACCAGTACTTGACCTGACCTGACCTGTACCTAACTAGGTCCAGTACCTGACTTGGCCTGACCTGACCAGTATCTGACCTACTAGACCCCCTACTACTAAATGTTTGTTTGTTTTTTTTGCTAACAAAATGACTATATGGACTAGCTGCATTGAACCTTTTATTTTCGTTTTGCATTGACCCTATGCACACTCACAGGACTCTACACACTCATACACACTCACAGGACTCTACACACTCATACACACTCACAGGACTCTACACACTCATACTGTCACGGCTCCTCCTCTGCAGTGCAGGGGGCGGTTCCTCCTGCAGGCAGAGGAGGGTCGTTAGTGATTGGAGTCACCTGGGCTCAGGGTATTTATAAACTGTTTCACTAATCACCTCTCTCTCTCTCTCTCTCTCTGCTCCTCCAGGTATGATCATGTTTTGTTTGTTCCTTTGTAGTTTTGCATAGTTTTCACTCAGTCATGTTCACACACACATATTCACGCATCCATGCACTTTACATACACCTTACATCATGATACTTCCACACCTCATTCCTTTTTCTTAGTTTAAGTTAATAGTTTTGTTTATAATAAAGAACACTTTTAATTGGCCTATACCTGTTGTTCGTGTCCCCTCATTTTTGTCACAGGCTATGAGCCGGCTTGTGACACATACACACTCACTGGACTCTACACACTCATACACACTCACAGGACTCTACACACTCACAGGACTCTACACACTCATACACACTCACAGGACTCTACACACTCATACACACTCACAGGACTCTACACACTCATACACACTCACAGGACTTGACACACTCATACACACTCACACTTACACTTCAACACACACACACACACACATAATATGTTGCTGCTACTCTGTTTAACATATATCCTGATGCCTAGTCACCTTACCCCTATACATATCTAACTCTATCAGTCCAGTATCCCTGCACATTGTATGGTATTGGAACTGACCCTGTATATAGCCTACTTACAGTACTTTCTCACGTTCTTCTTATTTCTATTTCTTGTGTGTTTTTGATCTACTTTACTTCATTTATTTTATATAATGCTGCTGATATTGATTACTGCATTGTTGGGAAAGAGTACTTGTGCGTGTGACAATAAAACTTGAAACTTGCCTCAGCTTGACAAACACAGAGCTGCTAGGAATCTTACTCTGTTTCAACACATGGTGGACTGGACAAGTGCCTTATTCCCATTTGTATGTATTCCAATAACTAGGACCTATTGCAGCCCACAAACATGCCGTTTCTGAAAGTGTTCTGTTTTGCTTAGACATGCTACATAGGGCCACATGATTACTTGATATTCATTGGGCCTTCAACAGAAGTTGTTTTTCTAGGACCCCTAGCGACGGTTTCTCTTCAACTCTTTACTGCCCATTATTTTTGGTCCAGGACTAGGCTTAATCTAGGTCTGGGAAACCGGCCCATGAAGTGCTACCTAAACCTTTTTTCAGAATGCCATCAGTTGGCTTGCTGGAACAGGTCTATGTAACTGTTACGAAGAGGTATCAAATGTCTTTCCGAGTTAATGAGAGAGGATGAGATAATCAGTGACTCAGGTTTGCTGAATTGTGCAGAGAATGGAGGTATCCTTGGTGGCTGGTTAAAGGCCCAGTGCTGCCAAAAACATTAATTTATTGTGTTTTAAATATATTTGCACACTATGAGTTTGGAATAATACTGTGAAATTGTACAAATGATGATAATCCCCTGCTTGAAAAGATCTGTTTGAAAAGACAGCCTGCAATTTCAGAGTTCCTAAACGCTCTGCAAATAACAGCTAGTTTTCAGTTTTCCCCTCCCCACACAGACTACTCCCATACAGTCCTAGAAAAATGATTGAATGAGAAATTTGCCAATTGAAAATAATCACAGTAAAGTACTTAATTGTAACCCATAAATGATTTGATACTGAGATTTAAAATAGGCTGCATTGGACCTTTACAGCAAGACAATGGATGTGAATTGGGGTGAGTTGTGGACTGTGAGCTCAGAGACGTGAGGACATGATGTGACACAAAGGTGACATATTTGCTGAACTAGCAGGCCCGGCGCTGTGAAGCAGCACTAATGAGGTGACTGGAGGAACTCCTATCACTGCAGTTCAACCACACATTTGACCATTCATTCTCAAATGCACTGAACCGAGACTGATTGTTTCTGTTGGGATGATCATGAGTGTCATTCGGATAACTTTGACACGTATCATAACATTTGAAAATAAAACATATGACATAAGGATCAATCCAAAAAGGACAGTGGTGTGAGGTAGAGGTACAACATAAGGGAGTGAGCTTTATTATTATTTATAATAAGGGTTACATGGAGAAAGACAGACCTCTCTGAATTGAAAATGTATGTCCCTCCCTTTAGCAATATATACGTACAGTACTAGTTAAAAATTTGGACACCTACTTTTTTCTTTATTTTTACTATATTCTACATTGTAGAATAATAGTGAAGACATCAAAAATATGAAATAATACATATGGAATCATGTAGTTGGCAAAAAAGTGTTCAACAAATCAAAATATAAAACACCAGTCTCAACATCAACAGTGAAGAGGTGACTCCGGGGTGCTGGCCTTCTAGTTAGAGTTCCTCTGTCCAGTGTCTGTATTCTTTTGCTCATCTTAATCTTTTTTTAAATTATTGGCCAGTCTGAGATATGGCTTTTACTTTGCAACTCTGCCTAGATGGCCAGCATCCCGGAGTCGCCTCTTCAATGTTGACGTTGAGACTGGTGGTTTGTGGGTACAGTTTAATAAAGCTGCCAGTTGAGGACTTGTGAGGCGTCTGTTCTCAAACTAGACACTCTAATGTACTTGTCCTCTTGCTCAGTTGTTCACCGGGGTCTCCCACTCCTATTTATATTCTCGTTAGGGCCAGTTTGTTCTGTTCTGTGAAGGGAGTAGTACACAGCGTTGTACGAGATCTTCAGTTTCTTGGCAATTTCTCGCATGGAATAGCCTTCATTTCTCAGAACAAGAATTATCTGATGATTTTCAGAAGAAAGTTCTTTGTTTCTGGCCATTTTGAGCCTGTAATCGAACCCACAAATGCTGATGCTCCAGATACTCAACTAGTCTAAAGAAGGACAGTTTTATTGCTTCTTTAATGAGGACAACAGTTTTCAGCTGTGCTAACATAATCGCAAAAGGGTTTTCTAATGATCAATTAGTCTTTTAAAATTATAAACTTGGATTAGCTAACACAACGTGCCATTGGAACACAGGAGTGATGGTTGCTGATAATGGGCCTCTGTACACGTATGTAGATATTGCATTACAAATCAGACTTTTCCAGCTACAATAGTCATTTACAACATTAAGTGCAAGCGGGAGGGATCGTTAATTGCACTACCGAACTGCCCCTAATCAAAACAAAACAAAACGGCCTAAACCTAGCTGTCAGAAAACACAGAAAATTAAACTTTTTTCAGTGTGTCAATCCCTCTCGAGTCATCTGGGACCCACGAGCTAAGCCCAAGGGACTACTAGTGTAACGCCGGGTGAGTGAATGAGTGAGGAGTCAACTGCAGAGAGCGAAATGTACGGGAAAACGCTTTATGTCCTTCAAAAAAGTAACAGGTCCAAACATGGGTGAATGCGCTAAACAAACCCTAAACCTTGTTAAAAACACTGGACAGCGAAAAACCCAAAACAAGACATCACCAAACGTAACAACCAATAAGCCCGCACAAACACTAGTGGGCAAAACTAAACTAAATAGCACCCATCCCAAAAACCCAACAAGGAACAGGTGAAAACAATTAGACAGACATAAACGAAAAGGAAAAAGGGATCGGAGGCAGCTAGTAGACCGGCGACGACGACCGCTGAGCGCCACCCGAACAGGAAGGGGAGCCACCTTCGGTGGTATTCGTGACAACTAGGGGGGCACTTGAACATTCGCAGTGTCATTCCAAACTCCAACCTTGACTTCCTCTTCCTTTCAGAGCCATGGCTCCATAAGAACTCTCCATCTGCTGCTTTGATTGTGCCTGGCTACAATGTTTTCAGGAGAGACAGGATTGAAGGAAGAGGAGGGGGTCTAACGATTTACATTAAAGAACATATCCGATGTAAACAAATTGAGTGGTCATGTGATAATGAACTAGAATATATTGGCCTGAACGTTACACTGTCTCCCCAAATATCTTTTACCCTTATTGGAATGTATAGACCACCTTCCACCAAAAGTGTTTTTTGAACAGTTTGATAACATGCTTAGCGAATGTGATTTTGGGAAAGAGGTCATCTTAACGGGAGATTTTAACATTAATTATGAAGACAAGTCTTGTAGGAAAACCCTCAAACAGATCACTAATACCTTTGACCTTACACAGCTAGTTAAAGGGCCAACCAGGGTGACTTGTTGCTCTAAAACACAGACTGAATTGGTGTTCAGTAATAAACCAGAGAGAGTGACTAAATCATTCAATATGGTTACTGGGCTATCTGATCATAATTTGACACTTATAGCCAGAGAGCTGTCTAAGAACAGGTTTAACATCACTTCTGTTAGAAAGCCTGATCAACTCAGAATACGAGTGAAGAGTGAATTACATTATTTTGAAAACGCAATTAAGGGAATTAACTGGAATGATCTCTTGTCCTTTACAGATGTGGAAGCTGATAGTCAGGTTTTTCTATCCACAATTCAGACTACAATAAATGGCTTCCTAAAGAAAATCAAATCCAAACCTGGCCAAAAGAGCACTCTTCCTTGTCTAAATGGAGAAATCTGGGAACTGATGAAAGAACGCGATTATGCTCTAAAAACAGCCCTAAAGTCCAAATTAGAGCATGACAGACTTTACCATGTTGAGAAATAAGGTGATGAAAGAAATCAGAGGCCAAGGCAAACTTTTTTATTCACATAATTGGTGAAGCAAAGGGAAATTCTAAATTGATCTGGGAGAATCTAAAAAAGTTAACAGGGAAAGAGCATAGTAACACTGCAAAAAGACTAGAAATCATGGTGAATGACAATCTAACACAGGATGCAGTCGAAATAGCAATAGCCTTCAATTCCTACTTTATTGACTCTGTCAGGGTACTGACACAGAACCCCTCCACTGGTTTATTGGGCTCAGTGCTAGTGAATGACACTCAACCTGTCTTCATTATAAGGGAGGTTTCTGAGTCAGAGGTGAACAAGGTGATTAGCTCACTAAAGAACTCTAAAGCCAAAGATGTGTTTGGGCTGGACTCTACTTTTCTTAAAAACTACAAAGAGTCACTTATTGGCCCCATTACTAAGGTCACCAACACATCTATTGGTCAGGGGGTGTTTCCAAGGGTATGGAAGTCGGCCATAATAACGGCCATCTTTAAATCGGGCGACCCTGCTGACGTGAGTAACTACAGGCCCATTAGTATACTACCTGTGGTGTCGAAGGTTGTTGGAAAGTGTGTAGCAGAGCAACTGATTTCCCACCTCAACAACAGCCCCTTCACATTACACTCCATGCAGTTTGGCTTCAGAGCAAAACACTCCAAAGAAACAGCCAACTGCTTCTTCTGGAAAATGTGAAGTCCAAGATGGACAAAGGGGGCGTTGTTGGGGCTGTGTTTCTGGACCTAAGGAAGGCTTTTGATACTGTTAACCATGAGGTTCTCATCACAAAATTGTCCAAGTTCAACTTTTCCCCCGATGCCTTGCGATGGATGAAATCATACCTTGAAGGCAGAACTCACTGTGTCAGAGTGAGCAATGAGTTGTCACCCACTCTTAGCTATGATGTGGGCGTGCCCCAAGGGTCAATACTGGGGCCCCTCCTGTTCAGCCTGTACATGGGTCTGCCTTCTGTCTGTACTGGGTCTGAAGTTCAAATGTATGCAGATGATACAGTGATATATGTGCATGCAAAGAGCAAACAATAAGTTGCACAAGAACTCACTACTGGAATGGTCCAGGTTACAAAGTGACTCAGCGACTCATGTTTGCATCTCAATGTGAAATAAACTCTCTGCATGTTCTTCACAAAGAGGGCAACTGATGCTACTGAGCCAGATGTCTACGTGTCAGGGGAGAAGCTCCAGGTGGTATCTGAGTTTAAGTGCCTTGGCATCATACTTGATTCCAACCTCTCTTTTTAAAAGCAGGTGAAAAAGGTCATTCAAGTAACCAAATTCAACCTAGCTAATTTCCGATTTTACGAAATTTTTGACTACAGAGGCAGCAAAACTGTACTTCAAATCTATGGTACTCCCCCACTTAACATACTGCTTGACTAGTTGGGTACAACAATAAAACCTATTCAGTCTGTCTACAAACAGGCTCTCAAAGTGCTTGATAGGAAGTAGTGTCTGTGAGTATAACAGAACGGATTTGGCAGGCGAAATCCTGAGAAAAATCATTTCAGGAAGTAGTTTTTTGGGGGGTTTTGTAGTTTTCTATTCAATGCCATTACAGTATCCATTGACTTAGGACTCACATAACTGCACCACCTATCACACTTTCACAAAAAACATGAAGACATGGCTAAAGGCCAATCAGATTTGTGAACAGTTTTGTATTGCCGCTTTCCATGTTGTCTGTAGCTTGTGAGGTGTGGATACACTTTGTTGCTTTTATGGATTTTGTCTTGTTGCTTTTTGTGCTATGTTGCTCTGTCTGCATGCTACGTCTTGCTTGTCCTATGTTGCTCTGTGTGTGATCACTGCTCAATTATTGTCTATATTGTTAATGTCATTATTTTTAATAACCTGCCCAGGGACTGCGGTTGAAAATTAGCCGGCTGGCTAAAACCGGCACTTTTACTGAAATGTTGATTAATGTGCACTGTATTTCTGATCAATTTGATGTTATTTTAATGGACCAAAAATGTGCTTTTCATTCAAAAACAAGAACATTTCTAAGTGACCCCAAACTTTTGAACGGTAGTGAATATACAATGCATTCGGAAATTATTCAGACCCCTTCACTTTTTCTGCGGTTTGTTACGTTACAGCCTTATTTAAAAATGTATAAAAAATTGTTTTCCCTTGATCAATCTACACACAGTACCCCATAATGACGAAGCAAAAACCGAAATATCTCATTTACATAAGTATTCAGACCCTTGACTCAGTACTTTGTTGAAGCACCTTTGACAGCGATTACAGCCTCTAGTCTTCTTGTGTATGACGCTACAAGGTTGGCACACCTGTATTTGAGGAATTTCTCCCATTTGTCTCTGCAGATCCTCTCAAGCCATCAGGTTGGATGGGGAGCGTCACTGCACAGCTATTTGTACGAGATCTTCTCTCCAGAGATGTTTGATCGGGTTCAAGTCCGGGCTCTGGCTGGGCCACTCAAGGACATTCAGAGACTTCTCCCAAAGCCGCTCGTGTGTTGTCTTGGCTGTGTGCTTAGGGTCGTTGTCCTGTTGGAAGGTGAACCTTTGCCCCCAAGTCCGAGGTCCTGAGCACTCTGGAGAAGGTTTTCATCAAGGATATCTCTGTACTTTGCTCCATTCATCTTTCCCTCAGTCCTGACCAGTCTCCCAGTCCCTGCCGCTGAAAACCATCCCCACAGCATGATGCTGCCGCCACCATGCTTCACCGTAGGGACGGTACTAGGTTTTCTTCAGATGTGACGCTTGGCATTCAGGCCAAAGAGTTCAATCTTGGTTTCATCAGACCAGAGAATCTTGCTTCTCATGGTCTGAGTCCTTTATTTGCCTTTTGGCAAACTACTAGCAGGCTGCCATGTGCCTTTTACTGAGGAGTGGCTTCTGTCTGGCTACTTTACCATAAAGGCCTGAATGGTGGAGTGCTGCAGAAATGGTTGTCCTTCAGGAAGGTTCTCCCATCTCCACAGAGGAACTCTGGAGCTCTGTCTGCATGACCATTGGCCTATTGGTCACCTCCCTGGAGGCCACTGTGTTCTTGGGGACCTTCAATGCTGCAGAAATGTTTTGGTACCCTACCCCAGATCTGTGCCTCGACACAATGCTGTCTCGGAGCTCTACAGAGAATTGCTTCAACCTCATGGCTTGGTTTTTGCTCTGACATGCACTGTCAACTGTGGAAACTTATATAGACAGGTGTGTGCCTTTACAAATAATCTCCAATCAATTGAATTTACCACAGGTGGACAATCAAGTTGTAGAAACATCTCAAGGATGATCAATGGAAACAAGATGCACCTGAGCTCAACTTCCAGTCTCATAGCAAAGGGTCTGAATACTTATGTAAATATGGTATTTCTGTTTTTCATTTGTAATAAATTTGCTAACATTTCTTAAAACCTGTTTTCGCTTTGTCATTATGGGTTTTGTGTGTAGATTGATGAGGAAAAATATTTATGTAATCAATTTTAGAGTAAGGCTGTAATGTAACAAAATGTGGAAAAAGTCACACGGTCTGAATACTTTCCAAATGCAGTGTATATATATAAATAATACCCAAAATAATAATTAAAACAAAGTGGATAGCAGAGAACATGTCTACGGTTTACCCTCACTACTAGGACAGACCAGATACTTAGATAGGCAGTTTTAGAAACGGTTCTTCACCCTGTGAGCATTATATGGTAACACAGGACTTTTGCTAGTGTACAGGACTGCGGGCCAGAAGATTGCAGGTTCACAGACCACCATGGACAAGAGTAGCGGTGGAAAGATCTCCTTTAAAGTAAAAGCATTCCATGAACCTATCATCGTACTTGCGGGTCCAATAAAACATAGCATAAAATATTTCATACAATTCTACATCCTTTTACAGGACTGGAGAATTAAGCCGAATATGTTTTAATACCACACACATTTTTTAAATTACAGGCTAAGAATGGACAGAGAGATAGGTCTATGTGTTCATCTTATCTAATTTCTCCAATGCCAAATCAGTGTGTCTTGTTTGCCACAAAACTGATGTTATGACATTATGAATCTGAGCATGGTACTTTCAAAAGTTAGGCCTAACTTTCCACCCCAGACAGAGTAGGCCTACCGACACAGAATAATGTAAGCTTTATCTGCTGGCTACTCTTCTTCTGTGGCTTAACCCAACGAGAGAAGGTCACAAGTGTTTCTTTAAAATCTGTCTGGGTTTAAACATCTTCTATTCTACAGAAAGTGAATAGCTTAATCAATTGATAGTGACAGAATTAAATTACTGCCCAAGCAAAGTACATTTTTTGTCTCCTCGGCTATAGATGGTTGTCAAAGAAACAAAACAATGATCTCCCCATATGCATTGAAGTCACTGTCTTTCTAGAATAAAGCATCACGGACCAAAGTGCTCTTATAGATCCCTTTATATAATCAATGTGTTTAATTGTCTTCAAAATCTTAAGCTAAAAAGGGGTAGGTCTATGCTTTTTGCCATTTTCTGTAATAAAAGGTGGCGTACCCTCTCATACCCACTCAATTCGAGTCCTGGTTTTAACTTAACAGCCCTTCACTGACACTGGGCTAGGCTATTATAGAGTGCATGGTGGGTGGAATTGGCCGACAAATCTATAGATAGCAGCCTATAGCCTAATTTTGTCTGTCAAACAAGTATAAGAAGAAATAGGCTTCAACACAAAGCCAACTTGTTGCTAGTAAAGTCCATTTAAAATTAAGACGGTTGAAATGAATTATGCCTACTCAAATTTGCCTTCTTTTGCTACATATTCGTCGCCAAACCCACTGGCTCCAGGTCATCCATAAGTCTTTGCTAGGTAAAGCTCCGCCTTATCTCAACTCACTGGTCACCATAGCAACACCCACCCGTAGCACGTGCTCCAGCAGGTACGTCTCACTGGTCATCACCAAAGCCAACACGCCAACACGTCCCCATATTTGTTTTTGTTTTTTTCTGCTCTTTTGCACCCCAGTATTTATACTTGCACAGCCTCATCTGCACATCTATCACTCCAGTGTCAATTGCTAAATTGTAATTACTTCACCACTAAGGCCTATTTATTGCCTTACCTCCTTGCTTCATTTGCACACACTGTATACAGATTTTCTATTGTGTTATTGACTGTACGTTTGTTTATCCCATGTGTAACTCTATGTTGTTGTTTTTGTCACACTGCTTTGCTTTATCTTGGCCAGGTCGCAGTTGTAAATGAGAACTTGTTCTCAACTGGCCTACCTGGTTAAATAAAGGTGAAATAAATACAATTAAAATAAAAACATGCGCTGTCCATTTCCAAATTATTGTGCTGCGGATGCCACTTCAAGTTTCAGCACCACTACGTACAGTAAGTTACTCAAATCTGTCTTATTGTGAGATCAATAACTCTGAAAAATACATAATGGACAAGAAACATTATTTTTAATAAAATATATTATAGCAGTAGCAAGTTATGAAAGTTGACCTCTGGTCCTTCTCATCATCGCTCTATCCTTTCCAAACTGAACAGAACAACAATATTGATGTTTTTTGACTAGGTCTAATCAAAAATTATTTTTGTGAAGAAGCCTTGGACTTCTCCTGAACTGCCATTATAGGCCTACACAGCACAGCCAATGATTAGGTATCACAAAACACATTTTTGATCAGCAAGAGCAGAGCAGGCCAGGGTTACGGGTTGGAATATCCATTGAAGTGTGTAATGCAGCCTAGTTTTATTTACACAATACCAGCAGTGCAAAATACTTGGAAAGGAAGTATATTTTCTAAGAAATATAACTTTGCTCTGTGCTTCTCCGAGCATGCACTTCGTAGTACTAAATCATACTACAATAAATAGCCTGTAAGCTCACTTGATATTGCACGCCCAGCAGAGAATCAGACATGAGGGATGGCATCGGGCACACATTGATACAGTGGGGAGAACAAGTATTTGATACACTGCCGATTTTGCAGGTTTTCCTACTTACAAAGCATGTAGAGGTCTGTAATTTTTATCATAGGTACACTTCAATCTAAAACAAAAATCCAGAAAATCACATTGTATGATTTTTAAGTCATTAATTTGCATTTTATTGCATGACATAAGTATTCGATACATCAGAAAAGCAGAACTTAATATTTGGTACAGAAACCTTTGTTTGCAATTACAGAGATCATACATTTCCTGTAGTTCTTGACCAGGTTTGCACACACTGCAGCAGGGATTTTGGCCCACTCCTCCATACAGACCTTCTCCAGATCCTTCAGGTTTCGGGGCTGTCGCTGGGCAATACGGACTTTCAGCTCCCTCCAAAGATTTTCTATTGGGTTCAGGTCTGGAGACTGGCTAGGTCACTCCAGGACCTTGAGATGCTTCTTACGGAGCCACTCCTTAGTTGCCCTGGCTGTGTGTTTCGGGTCGTTGTCATGCTGGAAGACCCAGCCACGACCCATCTTTAATGCTCTTACTGAGGGAAGGAGGTTGTTGGCCAAGATCTCGCGATACATGGCCCCATTCATCCTCCCCTCAATACGGTGCAGTCGTCCTGTCCCCTTTGCAGAAAAGTATCCCCAAAGAATGATGTTTCCACCTCCATGCTTCACGGTTGGGATGGTGTTCTTGGGGTTGTACTCATCCTTCTTCTTCCTCCAAACATGGCGAGTGGAGTTTAGACCAAAAAGCTCTATTTTTGTCTCATCAGACCACATGACCTTCTCCCATTCCTCCTCTGGATCATCCAGATCGTCATTGGCAAACTTCAGACGGGCCTGGACATGCGCTGGCTTGAGCAGGGGGACCTTGCGTGCGCTGCAGGATTTGAATCCATGACGGCGTAGTGTGTTACTAATGGTTTTCTTTGAGACTGTGGTCCCAGCTCTCTTCAGGTCATTGACCAGGTTCTGCCGTGTAGTTCTGGGCTGATCCCTCACCCTCCTCATGATCATTGATGCCCCACGAGGTGAGATCTTGCATGGAGCCCCAGACCGAGGGTGATTGGCCGTCATCTTGAACTTCTTCCATTTTCTAATAATTGCGCCAACAGTTGTTGCCTTCTCACCAAGCTGCTTGCCTATTGTCCTGTAGCCCATCCCAGCCAAGTGCAGGTCTACAATTTTACCCCTGATGTCCTTACACAGCTCTCTGGTCTTGGCCATTGTGGAGAGGTTGGAGTCTGTTTGATTGAGTGTGTGGACAGGTGTATTTTATACAGGTAACGAGTTCAAACAGGTGCAGTTAATACAGGCAATGAGTGGAGAACAGGGCTTCTTAAAGAAAAACTAACAGGTCTGTGAGAGACGGAATTCTTACTGGTTGGTAGGTGATCAAATACTTATGTCATGCAATAAAATGCAAATTAATTACTTAAAAATCATACAATGTGATTTTCTGGATTTTAGATTCCGTCTCTCACAGTTGAAGTGTACCTATGATAAAAATGACAGACCTCTACATGCTTTATAAGTAGGAAAACCTGCAAAATTGGCAGTGTATCAAATACTTGTTCTCCCCACTGTATATAGCCTAATAAGCAACTAATTCAAAAAATGTTTTTATCAATTACAAATTACATGACCCTCCCCTGGACTAGATTAAAAAAATACTAAACCGTCCCCTTAACCGAAATTGAAAAAGCATAACCCTCCCCCTATTATGTACAGGTCCCCATTCTGTAAATTTCAAACCTTCCCTTGTGCCAGCTGAAGAACAATATTCAAGCCCCATACTATCAGCCCCCTAAACCACACTTTCAGCTTCATAGCTAGTAACCTGGAGGGAATGTCTGTCACGTTGCCTAAGAGCTGGAGGCCAAGGTCAGTGAGGTTACGAGCAGTACAGAGTCCCATGTGGTTCTGCTCCCACAGGGGTCAGTGATAGTAAAGTAATAGCCCCAGCATGTGGCTTTCCCTCCCTCCCTCCCTCCTTCCCTCCCTCCACACTGCTGTGCATGCTGGGATAGTGTTCAGTGCCCTCTCCCACTCCACACCCCCTAGATCAGGTGAGTGCTGAGACTTAAGTGGCATGGCATTGTTGGTACACTCCAGCTGGTGCTGGGTGTAAAACTAGTGATGCCACCACTTACCACAGTGCCATCTTGATGGTACTCCAGCAGGCCACTCCAGGATTACAATCCGTATACTTTCCAAAATCTGATTAGGATATCAGTGTTCTCTGATATTTTGTGTTGTTTCAAAAATGAATAAATTTTCTGCATTAACTCAATTTTGCAGATTTAATTTATTTTACCAGGTAGGTTGATTGAGGACTCATCCTCATTTACAACAACAACCAGAGTAACATGTGAAGAGAAGATAAGAGTAGTGAAGTGAAGTGAAGTGAAGTGAAGTGAAGTGAAGTGAAGTGAAGTGAAGTGAAGAGAAGAGAAGAGAAGAGAAGAGAAGAGAAGAGAAGAGAAGAGAAGTCAAGTCAAGCAGAGGTTTATCAGACAGCCATGGTAGTATCCAGGTTAGGAATTCCACTTGTGCACTGGGGTTAACGACGCTACTCTTGCGATATGTGCAATAAACCCTAAATGACCACTGATAGTCACACTCAGTGGTCGCACAATTTGCCAGTCAGTGTTTCCCGTTACTTTAACACTACTTCCCAGATGTCCCAGATGTCAGTATCAACTTCTGGTCCAGGCTTGCTTCAAATAAAAGCTATCAGAGCATTGTTTATGGTGACTGAAATGTACCACAAGAGAAATGCGTAATTTATTTCCATGAGATTACCTGGAAGTTATTTTCTAATAAGTGCAGTTTGCCATTTGCAGATATCAACCTTTGGTGGCCTGCATTAAACTTGACATTTCTTGATATGAGTGTCTGACCACCTGTGAAGGATGTCCTCTCTCCACCCCCTGGGTTACCATGACAGCAGTGAGGTTGATTGGCCACCTGCTGCCTAGCCCTAGAGTGTGCTTATTACAGACCTCTAATGTAAAAAAGCTACAGGGACTATTCCATAACCTTGTAATGAACAAATGACACACTGTGGTCTGCCGAGTACATTCCAAGTAATTATGTTTTTTAATTTTAGAACTAAGTGATAAAAGAAAGCAAAATCTTTCTGAACTGGAGTGAACCGGATTCAAAGTTATTATTGAATCACTTCTGTATTCCATTGAATGCGATAGTTTGTTGGAGTAGGTCTGCAGTGCACTTTCTAAACAGAAGAGGGCAGTCTAGCAACAGCCTCGTTTTCCCCACTAACAGCTCCAGGGCTCTGTCGCAATTATTCCTCTCCTTGCCTCTCCTTCAACACTCCCATCTAAAGGAACTGACCAGGTGAAAGCTAACCTTATGAGCTTCCACTACATTGTTTTCACCTGTCCAGCCTTGATTAGGGGGAGGAGATGAGGAGAGAATGGATTTTCAAGCATCTGAGACAGAGCCCAAGTGTGTTATTCATATGAGTCACCTAAGCAAGAGCTCCTACCCTGTCTCACTCTGTTTCTTCCTTCTTTTGTTAACTAAGGTCTTGCCTTTGAATAAGAGAGCATGGAAATTAGATTGTTGCCTGGGTATCTCAGCAAATAGCAGTAGCCTAAAGCGGACCTGTGTTGCTAAAGCGTTTAATGACCTATATCAGTGTTTGATTGTCTAAGGTACTCTACTGATTGCCTGTTCCGTTTGTTTTGATTGCTAATTGCACCCTGCCTGTGTTCTAACAAAAGTTCACGCCACCTGAACTTAGCTTAGCTGCGGATCACAATTACAATCATACAATTGAAAACATACAATGAGTATTGCCTTTGCATCTTGACAAAAATATTGGCAAGCCAAAAGCATTTGTCATCTGTATACTGCACAAATCTGTAAAAAGAAGAAACAAACAGTCTGATAAAGATTCAACACAATCAAATACAATCAGAAAAGTTTGCTTTTGATGACCGGAAACATGTTATATTTTTACTAGGCTATCATCTTTAACATTCAGCTCAGTAATAGGTCATGAGTTGAAATCAAGGCAGTTGGTTTCATTGTGTTGTGCAATGTCATTCTGGCTCTTGTTAGGTATAGAGCAGACACATCTGTTTAGCTAACCCTGGTTTCATTGTTAGCTCTAGGTGAGCCTGGGTCAGGCTCTTTATACATTACAGACAGCTGCTGGTTTTGGCTTGCAGCTGGAGCCATATGGATGGAAATACACGGCAGTGATTGATGTCTGTCTCAGAACGTAGAAGAGGGCGAGTGACAGAGTCATCATGCCAACCCCCAGCCCATATCTTTACCTATCCAGAGTCTTTGCCCTGGGCAAAATACTATGCGGCTCCACTCAGCACAGCTTCCCTCATAACAATACTGACCAAGCGAGGACATCCAGGGGATCAGTTGTCATGTGAACTGACATCCCCGTGCACTGACCTCACCAGCCTGTTCCGTTCAGAATGTCTTATTTCGCAACCAACCAGAAATGCACAAACAACGCTCAAAAGAGATTTACGGTCAGCGAATCGTTTCGAGTCAAGACATCGAAACCGAAACAAAGGCTCTTTCTCAATTCATCTTTCCTTGATACCTCGTATTCTCTCTCCTCACTTCCTTATTAAAACGCATTGGAGAAGAATGTCCGAGGGGAAGGACCTGGGACCTTTAATTCAAGAGGCATGGCGATTATGCGACCGACAGTACTTGAATTCAGCTTGAACACATCAGTATTGAGTACCAGAACCTCACTTTGTTTACTGCTTGAGTTCCGTATATAGGTTGAAAATATAATAAAAAATATATAAATAGTGCAAGCACTGGCGATCAAGGAATCGTGGAAAGATGAATTGAGATTGAGCCACAGACTGAGAACTAGGTTAGTTTTTTCTCTCTTTTCAAGCAGGAATAGCTCAAAGCCCACTGTTGATCTGTCGAGAAAGACGACAGATGTAGATTAAGCGATGAATTACTTGAGAAACTTCAAAGTAATTTCCCAATGAAGTATTCTAATGGTGGCTGGAAATCTCGACTTCCCACTTGAGAGTTGTGTAAAGTCAAGGGGTTTCTCAGCTTCGTCAGCCAATTAATGGGAGTCTGGGGCTTTTTCAACTGTCAAGCACGCTGTTGACATTCTGCTTCTCTATTCTTATGCTCAATTTGATGATACCGTGGTGCTTTCCAATTTAAATGTGCAAAACTGGAAGTCCATATTATCTGGAATAGAGCTCTTCAACACCCATCAAGGGTGTATTGACCCCTACTTTCGTCTTCTGTGAGATGAGAATTCCTGCGACGTGTCTCTATTCAGTCTGTTTATTGATTTGTTCGCACTCTTCTCGCTGGTTATTACAGTGCAAGCGTATGTTACCTTGGACCGGCTTAATTAGAGTGCACCCTTTCAGTGACACAGGTTTGACACATATTGCTATGTGCCTGTTAGCAACTCTTCTGAGGCAGAGTCAACGGTGGGAAAACAAGCAATGCATATAATACAGAAGTCGCCAAGGATGTGAGGGTGGGAGTTGTGTTGATGTATTGTTGGGCCTTTTGTCCTCTCCTGTACAGAATGCAAACCAGCAGTAAGGAGCCATAGAGCAGAGATCTCACACTGTAGATGTATTGTACCAGAATTCAGATGTCACTTTAATATGCACTATCGTGCCTTCTCGCCATGTCTTCACTCACAAAGACTTCACAAGACTGGATTCAGGAAACAGATTCAATGTTAAACCTTATTGCAACCCATTTCAAGGAAGCCATGCAATAGCTACATACAAGCCTCATGAGTCTGGATGGTGATACTGTATTACCTGTACAGTGCCAAGAGTCTGGGTGGTGATACTGTATTAACTGTACAGTGTCATAAGTCTGGGTGGTGATACTGTATTAACTGTACAGTGTCATAAGTCTGGATGGTGATACTGTATTAACTGTACAGTGTCATGAGTCTGGGTGGTGATACTGTATTAACTGTACAGTGCCATGAGTCTGGATGGTAATACTGTATTAACTGTACAGTGTCATAAGTCTGGGTGGTGATACTGTATTAACTGTACAGTGTCATGAGTCTGGGTGGTGAAACTGTATTAACTGTACAGTGTCATGAGTCTGGGTGGTGATACTGTATTAACTGTACAGTGCCATGAGTCTGGATGGTAATACTGTATTAACTGTACAGTGTCATGAGTCTGGGTGGTGATACTGTATTAACTGTACAGTGTTCATGAGTCTGGATGGTGATACTGTATTAACTGTACAGTGCCATGAGTCTAGGTGGTGATATTGTATTAACTGTACAGTGTCATGAGTCTGGATGGTGATACTGTATTAACTGTACAGTATCATGAGTCTGGGTGGTGAAACTGTATTAACTGTACAGTGTCATGAGTCTGGGTGGTGATACTGTATTAACTGTACAGTGTCATGAGTCTGGGTGGTGATACTGTATTAACTGTACAGTGTTCATGAGTCTGGGTGGTGATACTGTATTAACTGTACAGTGTTCATGAGTATGGATGGTGATACTGTATTAACTGTACAGTGCCATGAGTCTGGGTGGTGATACTGTATTAACTGTACAGTGTTCATGAGTATGGATGGTGATACTGTATTAACTGTACAGTGCCATGAGTCTGGGTGGTGAACTGTATTAACTGTACAGTGCCATGAGTCTGGGTGGTGATACTGTATTAACTGTACAGTGCCATGAGTCTGGGTGGTGATACTGTATTAACTGTACAGTGTTCATGAGTATGGATGGTGATACTGTATTAACTGTACAGTGCCATGAGTCTGGGTGGTGATACTGTATTAACTGTACAGTGCCATGAGTCTGGGTGGTGATACTGTATTAACTGTGCAGTGTCACGAGTCTAGATGGTGATACTGTATTAACTGTACAGTGCCATGAGTCTAGATGGTGATACTGTATTAACTGTACAGTGTTCATGAGTCTGGGTGGGGATTCTGTATTAACTGTACAGTGTCATGAGTCTGGGTGGTGATACTGTATTAACTGTACAGTGTCATGAGTCTGGGTGGGGATTCTGTATTAACTGTACAGTGTTCATGAGTCTGGATGGTGATACTGTGTTAACTGTACAGTGCGTCAACAAGGGCACCATGACATTACATGTCATGATTAATGAATGTACTGTAACCCAAAAGAGCGGCAGTGTCTGGCTAAATGGCCCATTGCAGGCAGAGTTTTATGTCTTTGGCCAACCTGGTCGGCCCCCAGGGAGTCTCTAGTCTCAGATGGAGGGCTCAGGGGTAGTGTGAGTGGGGCCCCACAGGGACCAATGGGCCAGCAGATAGAGGGGGAGAGGGAGTGGGCAGCCAACCCAGTCCAGCTGATCCCCCCATGACTCCTCTCTGTTCAGGGACATAAGTGCATGTGCCACACTGCAGCCGCTGGCCGCTGTGATAAGAGCACCACACACAAACGCATGCATGCACGCAAGCAAGCACACACACACACACACACACACACACACAGAGAGAGAGAGGGGAGAGAGATTGATAAACACAAGATATGCACGTGCATACACACCCACTGCCGGACACACACACAAGCATGTGCTCATATGGAGCCACTCTGACCCATTTCCTGAACCCCCACTGTAACCTGTGTGTGACTTTTCAACTTCCCACAGAAAGCCAGCTGGGAGACAGGAGACAGGAGACAGCCACAAACACACACAAACATGGAGATCTGGTCTGCAAGACACACACACACACACACACATACAGACAGCTGTTATTCATGAATGATGGATTTTATTGCTATACATGGGGGAGCACAGAAAGATTGATTATTTCACATACCCTACATTTCATAGTCTTTCACTGACATGCACTTGTATTGAATACAATCTCTGAAAATGTTATTGTAGAACACCTATATCACTGAATGACGCTAGATTTGGGTAAGACCTGGCCCTATGTGAAATACTTGAATGTATTTGAGATGAGCTTGACTTATCTTGGAGTTTGTACTTTGGGGACTCTTCCATTGGTTCCATTACATCGGGCAAACCTGTCACGTTGGCATGAAGGATCGGGAGACAGGCGCAGGAATGTGTAATAGGGGTTAAGCCCAAATTACAACGTGCCGTGTAAAAGCACGGGGACGAAGACCAAACAAACACGTAACAAAAACACAGGGTTGAAACCCAAACAAAACAGCGAGGAGTACCTAAATACACACGCGCGCACGATGATTAACACACGGGACGAGGCCCGTAATCATCTGCGCAATCCATAAGGGCTTGAAAGCCCAAAACACACAGCACAGATACTCACACGCACCAACAGACATTGTAGCAATAATCGCCAAGACCATGGAAACCAAAGGGAACAACTTATACAAGTACTAATCAGTGGGAATAGGGGACAGGTGTGCGAAATGAAAGTTCCGGAGGGATCCGTGACAGTACCCCCTCCCCCCTGATGCGCTGCAACGACACCGGCCTCGAGGACGATCACAGGAATGCAGTGCGGGTAGATCAGGACCCGATGCAGTTGCCGAAGTTGCTGCGGTGTCGGACGGACCAGTAGCAGTGGCGCTGCATCGGACAGGCTAGTTGCAGCTGCAGAAGTTGCAGCCGCGCCGGACGGACCAATCGCAGCATCGTCGGATGGGTCATTCCAGCTGTCTCCCTTAATGGTCGATTATTCTGTCACGTTGGTATGAATGATTCGGGAGACAGGCGCAGGAATGCGTAATAGGATTTTTTATTTAGCCCAAATTACGGCATGCCGTGTAAAGGCACGGGGACGAAGACCAAACAAACACGTAACAAAACACAGGGTTGAAAACCAAACAAAAGATCGAGTAGTACCTTGAATAAATAACACAAGCGCACGATGATTTTCACACGGGACGAGACCCGTAATCATCTGCGTACTCCACAATGGCACAAAAGCCAAAACAACAAGGCACAGGTACTCACACGACCAACGGACATTGTAACAATAATCGACAGCCCAATGGTGAACAAAGGGCACATTTATACAAATACAATCAGTGGGAATAGGGGACAGGTGTGCGTAATGAAAGTTCCGGAGGGATCTGTGACAAAACCAAATCAAGCTCAGCACAAATATTTGAACACGTTTGACATGCATGTGACCCAGGTCGACTACAGTAGGCTGACGTTCCAAAAATACTTAGTTTCAAATGTCATTGAATGCTAGTTGATTGTTCCAGACTGTGCAGTGCAGTGACAGGTTTGCATTAGCCTCAACCCAGTCAGTGTTGAGGACTGAGCTAGAGCAAAGATGAAGCTCCTGCTTGGGAAACACAGCAATGCCCTTCAGACAGATTATTAACACTGAGTTGGACTGATTAAAGCCAAACTGTGCAAACAGGCTACAGTATGTGGATTACATTTTCAACCAAATAAAGCTCAAACACAAAGGCACAGCTTGGCATAGTTGTCTAAGGGTGTCCCCTTAGACAACTAGAGAAAATAGTTATCATAATTTATGATGAAAGCTGTGCAAAACACATAAAACTCACCCCATCTCAATGAAGTTCAATTAGTTATTTGAGTGTATGACGGAAATTTCATAAACTGTGCAAAGCAAACAGTCACCCATCTCAATGGACGACAATGAATAGAGGGGCATGGTTTTGAATGTGTTTTTTTTGTGAACGTGCAAGGTCAATATAGTATTACCTTTCCCCAATTTACAAATTGAGAGTAAATACTAAGTTGATGTGAGCATTTGTCACAGACTTTAGAGAAGGCAAGCAATGGGGTTTACCTCTGTGTTTCATTGTTAGGGGTTGAACTCATAAAATGGCTACAAACAACTCATTACTCAGGAGAGTAGAGCTCAGAGAAAATTAAGTTGACATGTTTCATGAACACAGGCTCTACTTTGTTGCAGTGTTTACAGCAATGAGCTGGACCAAATCGATCCCAATTCTCCTTTGCAAAGGCGGGCTTTAGAAGGTAATGGAAAAAGCAAGCAACTCCTTGGAATACAAAAATATGATTTGTAAAAAACCCTGGGTAGATATTTGCAGGTGAACTCGGGACTCTGCAAGAAATGGCAAAGGGTTGCAAGACTCCCAGGGCAATACTTGATTGTTTCCATTGATGGTGTCTGAATTCGAAACCGTCATTGGGTAGAAATTGAGGTGAATCGGGCATTGGCCCAACTGATAGTCCCAAAGGTCCCTGCAGCTTTTGGGGGGAATACATGTATATTGGAAGCAAGGGAATGGCAGAGGGAAAAAGTCAGGTACAAATAATTACTGTTATTTTCTTTCACCTAGCTGTTTATGATGTCAGTCTTCAATTTGTATTCTTATTTGTAATTCTAGATGGCTGCTTGGAACATTAAAGATTGAAAGAGGATGGCTTGGAACATGAAAGATTGAAAGAGGATGGCTTGGAAAATGAAAGATTGAAAGAGGATGGCTTGGAAAATGAAAGATTGAAAGAGGATGGTTTGGAACATGAAAGATTGAAAGAGGATGGCTTGGAAAATGAAAGATTGAAAGAGGATGGCTTGGAAAATGAAAGATTGAAAGAGGATGGCTTGGAAAATGAAAGATTGAAAGAGGATGGCTTGGAACATGAAAGATTGAAAGAGGATGGCTTGGAAAATGAAAGATTGAAAGAGGATGGCTTGGAACATGAAAGATTGAAAGAGGATGGCTTGGAAAATGAAAGATTGAAAGAGGATGGCTTGGAAAATGAAAGATTGAAAGAGGATGGCTTGGAACATGAAAGATTGAAAGAGGATGGCTTGGAAAATGAAAGATTGAAAGAGGATGGCTTGGAAAATGAAAGATTGAAAGAGGATGGCTTGGAAAATGAAAGATTGAAAGAGGATGGCTTGGAACATAAAAGATTGAAAGAGGATGGCTTGGAACATAAAAGATTGAAAGAGGATGGCTTGGAACATGAAAGATTGAAAGAGGATGGCTTGGAACATGAAAGATTGAAAGAGGATGGCTTGGAAAATGAAAGATTGAAAGAGGATGGCTTGGAAAATGAAAGATTGAAAGAGGATGGCTTGGAACATGAAAGATTGAAAGAGGATGGCTTGGAACATAAAAGATTGAAAGAGGATGGCTTGGAACATGAAAGATTGCGACCCCATTAGCTTTATTATTCTTTAAAATATTTTTCATCCCATCATCCTCTGGAAATTTGTAGGTCACTAGCTGCCACTGAGTTTCATCACTGTTGGGCTAAAACAAGTGCTGTGGCAATATTCACTCATCCTGTAGAGTACTGTATATAGGTTGTATCTTCTTGCAGAGGGTTATGTCATCACCATGTGGTACCTATATCATGAAATATTAGACCCATCTTAAAGGGAGGCCAGAGCAGTGCCTCTGCACTGTCTGGTAATAAGTAATTGAGGGCGTGTAGCAACATCATGTGTAGCAACATCAATCCATAACTGAAGTCCTACCATGAAATGTCCATTAATTGCACATTACTTTGGAGCTTTTACATGGGAGATAGCATAACCATTTCAATTACTTGTGAAGTTCGTAACCCCCCAACAGACTTTGATTGCAGTTTTGCAGCTATCCAATTAATTAAACTCTGCCCATATTGTTGTATTTCAGGTAACTTAAAAAAAAAAATGTTTTCCATATTGGACAAGAGAAATATGATACAGTGAATGTTTCATAGGATTCTTGGCTACACAAAACTACATATTCTGGTTTGTGAATTTTGGGATGAGTAATGTCTATCAAATTATATTAAAAAAAAGCAAGCATACATTTGATATGTGTTTACACTTGTATATCCCAATGAATATTAAGCAATTTCAATGGCAATATGAATTGATTCTTTTATTTTAAAGTAAAAGTCTTCTTTCGGCGACTTCCAACCAGGTTTTTATGTTGGTTCTATGGTAGCTCCTTCAGTAAGCTCTCTGGGTTCAAAGACTACTCTTATCTCCTCCTCCCCTGACGTTTTTGTGCATTTGTGTTTGCAACGGAAGCCGAAAGTAAAACGGATCCACAAAAATAAATGGGAAATAGCCTATTCCCATTCTCAGAGGACGGCTATTACTTCTGTAGTCTTTAAATGTCAAAAGCAATTTTCTGCTCAGTAAAAAAAAAATTGAGGCCTAGACTCATCATAAAAATTATAAATGTTCTTTTTATATTCCCTCTGATGTTGTGGGCTTTCTTCATTCCTTATCACACCATACATGTTTTCTTGGGCTAATCAAAAGCATTGTCAGAGAGGATAGTGAAAGAAATGCCGACGCATACCTGGGAGTGCAGCCAAGTCCAGTGGTGTATGGTGAAACAAACCTGGCAGCGCTGATATCCTCTCAACACCACACTTCCAATATTACTATCAGCCGCATTCAGAATCATAGCCACACCATTGTTCTATTTTGTGGTGTGTTATGGCCTCATGGCATGATACACCACAATGAAAGGTCAGTGTAATTCTTTTTTGGAGAGAGAGAGACCTCTTTTCTGGGATACAAAATCCATTGAATACAATTGTAGCCAGGTCATTCAAGGTAAGCCTTGTGGACCTGTTCCATGTTTTTCTCACAGAACGTTAAATTAAAAGCCATCAGTCATGCAATGTGATGATTTGAGTATACAGTCGCACCAAGCCAATACATCCCTCTCACTGGAAATCATCCGAACCACTCCAACTGAGTATTCATATTGATTGCTACAATCTGTTTCACATCAACAAAGTAGGCCTACAAATGCAAACAGGGGTTTTCCCTGTAGTACTGTCTTTTGGAGTCACCTCTTGAGAGTGGTTTAACCACTGATACCCTTGCCACAATCTCACATTGACGTAAACAAGGTATCCTTGATTTACGGCTCTATCCAATCTGGATTGCTGAAGCGTTACAGATTGAGGGATAGAAGAGTAATTAAGGTAATTTCCAATTGAGACAACATCTCGTTCCTCGCCTTCTTCAACGCGTCATTCTCTGCCAATGCCACCTGACTCTCCGCCGATGACGAGTGACTCACTGCCAATACCACCTGGCTCTGGAACAATGCATCAGATGATTCATTTTACAATCACGGCTAAAGCGATTTAATTAAGGGTTTCAGTTAAGAAAATATGGCGCTGTACAGCGGGAGCGGTCGGGAGTAGGCCTAAGCTACTAAGTGACTGCAAATGAAGAGCAAAATAATCCTAACATTTCCAAATAAAAATCTGATTGATTTATCAAGACCAGTCCCCATGCTCTGTCATTCAGTGATATGTATTCCCTATTATCCTGCTGATAGTTGAAATAAACATCTGCATTTTGAAAGAGTATTTTTATCATTATTTTATTAATGAAAGCATAAAAACTCTACAGTATATGCTTGATCCGACATGAGGTTTGGAGTTAGAAATGTAAAACTTTAGAGTACTTAATACATTGCAAGTTGGGGGGATTTTTTTCTCACTCCTACAGTAGCCGAGCTATCAGATTATCCTTTTGTAAAGGTTGAAGAGTCTATTGTCCTGCTAATAGCCCATCCTGGAAATGTTGTTTGCAGAATTCACAGCCTGCTACTCTTGTGAAAAACAAAATGCCTCCTGCTGTCCATCACTACTGTAGATAAAAACACAGAATATCTAAGGGGCTTTTATATAATTATACTGCAGGGTTAATAATATTAATAATTGTTGGATAACAGATCGGCTCTCGGAACTCATTAAGAAGCGGCTTCTATCTTCAATATAATCATTCATTCAGAAGGTTAAACCCATAGATTTTTGGCCTGCAGTAGGTTATAATAAACGGAACATTGCGTGTCAATTCATAAACCATGTGCCATGGAATCGGTACATCGAAATCTCTTCCCAACCATTTTGCAATCTATATGGCACAGCTGTCAATTTTTTGGTCCTAAAATGAAACTGGTATATATTTTTATTTATCACAATTTTCTTAAACCAATTTTGGTCTTTAATTCAGGGCCGACAGACAAGTTCCTTACTTTTTCCTCCTTCCACTTGATAAAGGTTCCAATTGATGATGTTTTTTTTAATCAATTGGTATATTTGAGTTTAACCACAATATTTGTTGTATTATTTGTTCTGTCTTTTTTGGTGGATCAACTGAATTTGCAACCAACTTTCTATGGCTTGTTTAAAAAATAACAATATTTTGGAGATTATTTCGTTTTCAAATAACCAAAAGTGAGCGGTTGTAATCTTAATAAAGGGAAAAATGCCATTCTTGAACATGGGCTGAGACATTCTTACTAATTTGTAAATAAAGGCAGTTCGTTATTTAGAATGATTTATTTCTGTTTTTAGAGGGAGAGAAACCAAAAGCCCACCATGCCTATTTTTCGAAAATCGTCAGTCCACATGTCAAGTGTAATTCCCCCATTGTATTTACACAAATTCTCTCTTAAAACTCCAGGACCGCCGACAGTTTTTGTTGTTGTTGCCTGATGCAGGACTCCAGTGCCAGAGAAGAGAGACTCTTAAAATTCCTCAATTAATTTACAAAAAGATAGTCAATTTGTGCCACAGTTTATACTATTGATAGATCAGCGCTCTAACTCCCCCTTGTGATAGTGTGGTGCAATGACAGAATGCCACCATCTAAAACTAACGGTTGCGGCATAAGCTCGTAACTTTTAAAGGAATAACCCTTGTATGCAGCGTTAACTGTGAATGCAGTCTCCAACAGAGTATGTGAGCGGAACTAGAGCAGAGCGAGGACTGGAGCATGTCGGCCTTCTCGCCAGCTCCAATTTCGCTCCAGTAGCGCTCACTTCACGAGCATGCGTTTGTAGTGTACTTGTGTGCCGCTATAGCCCCTTGCTTCAGCTACTGTCACGGAGTTTGCGAAATAGCATGATGGTGTACTTACTTCATGCACATGCTAACAGAAAGGAACGAGGTTGGTAGCTAACTAAGTTCATCACTGTATTTATAAATAAAAAATCAGATCTCTTAAAAATGTAGTTCATTTTTGTTCTATTATCTATAAAATAGGCCACAATTGATTTTGGCCCAATAGGCTTGACATCCCTGAGCAAGGCACAATGTTCACTGGGCACCGATGACGTGGGTGACGATTAAGGCAGCTGATTCAGGGGGGTTGGGTTAAATGTGGAAGACACATTTCAGTTGAATGCATTCAGTTGTACAACTGACTAGGTATCCCCTTCCTGTCACGTTCCTGACCGGTTTTCTGTTGTTTTGTATGTGTTTAGTTGGTCAGGGCGTGAGTTGGGGTGGGCATTCTATGTGTTGCGTTTCTATGTTGGGGTTAATGTGTTGCCTGATATGGTTCTCAATTAGAGGCAGGTGTTTGACGTTTCCTCTGATTGAGAACCATATTAAGGTAGGCTGTTCTCACTGTTTGTTTGTGGGTGATTGTTGCTGTGTCTGTGTATGTCGCACCACACGGTACTGTTTCGTTTCGTTCGTTCTTTCATTTCTTTTCGTGTGTTCCTTCCTGTTCGTGCGTTCATGTTATATGTTCTCTAGTTCAGGTTTGGTCTAGTCGTTTATTGTTTTGTAGTTAAAGTGTTCTTCGTGTTTCGTCTTTGTTTAAATAAATCATCATGTATTCATCACCGGCTGCGCCTTGGTCCGCTCATTCACCACAAGACGACCGTAACACTTCCCTTTCCCTTTATTCCCACTTTCAAGGAGCTTTCCATTTTGATAGGGTTATACCTTTAAGTGTTCAGCATCCCCAGTGGCTCTGCAAGCATAGAGAGGATATTCTCAGCTGCCGGCCTGCTCTCTAGACACCATCGCATGAGCTTCAAGCCACAGACTCTGGTCAAACTCGTTTTTCTACAAATTAATTCAAAGGCACTGTAGACTGAGCCTAATAAGGCATTTTTTGTTTCATTTGTATTTAATTCTAAGTCACAGCCTATATGCACAATTTATTGACTATAATGATTTAATACAATCAAATGTTGAACTCCCTATGGTTGAGTTGATGTCCGCGCCCCCGTGGAAATCTAATTAGTATAATAATAATGAAAAAACATAAAAATCTGTCCATTTAAATTAGAGATATCTGTTTTCTTTGCATTGGATAGGTCTCAATCCACCAAATCTGCCTATGTAACACTTCTGTTAAGCGGAGCAGCACAGGGGAACCCAAGAGCAGATTCAGACCAGAAAACAGGGATGAATGAACCAAGATATTTATTGTAACAGGGAGAAATGAAGTGCGGATCCAGGGAAGTTCAGATGAGTTGTAGGAAACCAGATGTGGAGGCTGAGTTTGGAGTGAGCTGTGTTGGGACAGGTAAACAGGTCCGGAGGGGAATCCAAGGGAGTGATGGTGAGATGTGGAACAGGAGACAGGAATGAGAGTCAGAGCAGCAAGACTGTAGTGAGAGGAGAAACAGTGTCAGGCAAGGAAACAAGCACAGCAGGACACAGGATCTTAAATAATAACAAATAGGTGGAAGCATGACTGACTGAACGGAGATTACGATCTGGCAGAGTGGAAGTGGCAGGACTGGTCTTGATTATGGAACGGGTTGCAGCTGGTGGGGAACTGCTCTGACTCCAGCACACCTGTCTCCAACCACACAATCACACACAGAGGGAGAAGTAGGGGAATGGCTGCTGGTCAAGGAGACAATGGATGTCCACTAGGGGGTGTGGCAGGAGCAGATGTGACAACTTCCGCATCTGCGGTGAAATGTGATTTAGACCATGAGACATCAAAAAAATCGGTCTTCACACAAAATCATCTACAGCGTCCGAACGGTTTGGTCTTCAAACTATTATAACCCTTCTACGGAAAGATGAGACTCTCACGAGCACGATGGTGTTCTCCGTTTTGCTCTACGACTCATTTGAAGTTGGTACAGGCGATCTGCCAACTTCCGTCTCTAGCATCCGAACAGTTTGGGCTACACACAAATATGTCCCCTCTGTGTAAAGGTGAGACTCTCACAAACACGTATATGTTGGTTGTTTTGCTCTACACACGTCTAACGGTCCCCCGGTGCCAGTCGAAATTATGGAAGTATATATGGAGACTGTTTAGTGACAGAAATAAGGGGTGTAAATAAAATATACACAGTATATGTTTCCTGATCTTTCTTATATCTCTCAGATATAGAATAGACACTTCAGAACAAACTTCCTTTAGATTTTTTATTTTTATTTATTTTTATTTTATTTTACCGTTATTTTACCAGGTAAGTTGACTGAGAACACGTTCTCCTTTGCAGCAACGACCTGGGGAATAGTTACAGGGGAGAGGAGGGGGATGAATGAGCCAATTGTAAACTTACCAGCCTAGTGTCACACTCGCAAATGCTTCAGAATGTATTTCTTTGTAGGCCATAGCCTTGAAATAATTGAAATAATAGGCACCTTGTCTGGTTCCTGACCTATTTAGAGTGTTAATATGCTGTTTATTATGACATGAAATTATGAGTGCTTCTTACATTCACCTTTTCATGTTTATTAAAATACTTTTGATTCATATCATATGGTTTTGTTTCAGAAATCCAAAACCAAATGGTAGTTCCAGCTAGTCACAAAAATAGATGGGTGTTGGTTAAATTGTGATTTTAATGAATGGAGCGAATTCGGAGCAGCAGTTTCTTTTCATGTGAGCGCGGAGCGGTTTAAAAGGATGTGGAGTGCCGGAGCGTGCTCACCACTCCATTAGCGATGAGTGGGATTGCATTTCAATTTCAATCACGCTGTAACGCTGAATTTCCGTGATACGGATAGAGCCCTTGCTTACAGTAGTAATACACACTGCCATCCCACTCCCTGGTTTCCAAATACACTGCTCAAAAAAATAAAGGGAACACTTAAACAACACAATGTAACTCCAAGTCAATCACACTTCTGTGAAATCAAACTGTCCACTTAGGAAGCAACACTGATTGACAATAAATTTCACATGCTGTTGTGCAAATGGAATAGACAAAAGGTGGAAATTATAGGCAATTAGCAAGGCACCCCCCAAAACAGGAGTGATTCTGCAGGTGGTGACCACAGACCACTTCTCAGTTCCTATGCTTCCTGGCTGATGTTTTGGTCACTTTTGAATGCTGGCGGTGCTCTCACTCTAGTGGTAGCATGAGACGGAGTCTACAACCCACACAAGTGGCTCAGGTAGTGCAGTTCATCCAGGATGGCACATCAATGCGAACTGTGGCAAAAAGGTTTGCTGTGTCTGTCAGCGTAGTGTCCAGAGCATGCAGGCGCTACCAGGAGACAGGCCAGTACATCAGGAGACGTGGAGGAGGCCGTAGGAGGGCAACAACCCAGCAGCAGGACCGCTACCTCCGCCTTTGTGCAAGGAGGTGCACTGCCAGAGCCCTGCAAAATGACCTCCAGCAGGCCACAAATGTGCATGTGTCAGCATATGGTCTCACAAGGGGTCTGAGGATCTCATCTCGGTACCTATTGGCAGTCAGGCTACCTCTGGCGAGCACATGGAGGGCTGTGCGGCCCCACAAAGAAATGCCACCCCACACCATGACTGACCCATCGCCAAACCGGTCATGCTGGAGGATGTTGCAGGCAGCAGAACGTTCTCCACGGCGTCTCCAGACTCTGTCACGTCTGTCACATGTGCTCATGTGCTCAGTGTGAACCTGCTTTCATCTGTGAAGAGCACAGGGCGCCAGTGGGGAATTTGCCAATCTTGGTGTTCTCTGGCAAATGCCAAACGTCCTGCACGGTGTTGGGCTGTAAGCACAACCCCCACCTGTGGACGTCGGGCCCTCATACCACCCTCATGGAGTCTGTTTCTGACCGTTTGAGCAGACACATGCGCATTTGTGGCCTGCTGGAGGTCATTTTGCAGGGCGCTGGCAGTGCACCTCCTTGCACAAAGTCGGAGGTAGCGGTCCTGCTGCTGGGTTGTTGCCCTCCTACGGCCTCCTCCACGTCTCCTGATGTACTGGCCTGTCTCCTGGTAGCGCCTGCATGCTCTGGACACTACTCTGACAGACACAGCAAACCTTTTTGCCACAGTTCGCATTGATGTGCCATCCTGGATGAACTGCACTACCTGAGCCACTTGTGTGGGTTGTAGACTCCGTCTCATGCTACCACTAGAGTGAGAGCACCGCCAGTATTCAAAAGTGACCAAAACATCAGCCAGGAAGCATAGGAACTGAGAAGTGGTCTGTGGTCACCACCTGCAGAATCACTCCTGTTTTGGGGGGTGTCTTGCTAATTGCCTATAATTTCCACCTTTTGTCTATTCCATTTGCACAACAGCATGTGAAATTTATTGTCAATCAGTGTTGCTTCCTAAGTGGACAGTTTGATTTCACAGAAGTGTGATTGACTTGGAGTTACATTGTGTTGTTTAAGTGTTCCCTTTATTTTTTTGAGCAGTGTAATTTTTCATAGAAGAGCTGGCCACCAGACGGTTGTTTTTGAGAGTGAAACGGCTTGGATTCACCTGACTGATTCTACCTCACAGCTACTTCTCTGTTTATTTTCTAATCATGGCGCTCTCCAAGGCATCCTTCTCTTCCATTATTGAAATGTGCAGAATACTTAGAGTTGTCATTAGTGTTCTTTGCGTATACTGTGCCTGATAAGCCTCAACTTTTCAACTTTAATTAATCAAGCCGTTAATTGCGTCCAACCCAAACCCCTATAGTCCAATTAATATTCGAACAAACATAAACAAATACACATATTACTGTACTCAGCAAAAGCTCTATGGGATAGAAATCTGCTTGAAATGTTATAATCTAATTGCTTTTTTGAAGAACTGATAAGGATGTTTATTGTCCAATCACTGAACAGGACATTTACTGTATATTAGGAAAGAGAGAAGCATTGGATTTTCTGACAGCTTTTATTGGCAGCAATTCAAATGATTCCTATGACATTGGAAAATTTCCGTCCTCCCGATAACATCATTCATGACCATCTTTTATTATGAACAGGTAACATATACCACGTTTCACACTATTGTGCTGACCCAAACTGTACTCTGCTATTGGCTCTGGCATTTTCTTTTCACATTGTGCATTCCAGCATGGTTTCAGCAACTATGGTGACTGCGTTAAGAGGCCAGCACAGTACAGCTCGGCTTCTCTTGGCTAGGCTCAGTAGTGTGAAAAGGGTCAAATTTTGCCCGAATTGTTGAGACACAAGTCCTTCCTATATGGCACACCGATTCCGACACCCTTTAAAACAATGTCCATCTACACAATGAGGAACAGAGGGTAGTGCTTCCACACAAACGCAGAACAATGGTACTGTACACATAAAGAGAATCTGTTTGCTCATAACTTCATTTCAACAAAGGAGAAGAAAGTGTTTTATAATGAACACTTAGCTAATCATTAGCGAGAACAAATGAACTGGCAGTAGACAAAGAGCCCAATCTTCACTGCGGGCATGATAATCATTAGGTCCAGGTATTCTGAGGTGTCCACATCTCTTGCAGCCGACAGCACTCGGAATGATCTGAGTCAGGGAATTTGTCCAGAATGGCTGAATAAGCCATAGCTCCATTGTCCATCTCTACCATTCCAGTATTGATTAGAAATAATGTTCCTCCTTCAGTCAAGTCAAAGTGAACGGTATTAAAGCACTTATATCCTCAAGGGTCTTTTCCAATCAGTTTGTGCAGTTGAGTACCAAATAAAGACAAAGTTCGCTGTTCATTGACAACATTTTAGGTAAGAGCTTTCCATTTATATATAGATCTTAAAGAATAACTGCGTAGTTTCCAATGGTGCTTTTTAAATTCACTCTTGAAAACAATGGATGTGCTTGGATAGCTGGATGGTAGGTTAGTCCACATAAAAAGTACTTTTATCTTGACTTGAAGCGATAACAATGTACAGTGTACAGATTGGTTTCAATCTGTCTCAGTCCCTCTCTGTACACTTAAAGGGCTCGCAGATGCAGTTGAACCACTAAGACACAAAAATATAAAAACGACTATGCTGTACATGTTTCGGAGGAGGAGAAACCTATTGGCCAAAGAGTCAAATTTCTCTAGAATTTGTCAACAAATCATCCCATCTGCTCTATGGGTGGTCATTGGCAGTGCTTCCTCCTTTAGTGTCCATATAAGAGCAAAGGTAGGAGCACAAGGCCGGTAAAGGCAATTGGAGCCAGAAGGCGAAGTGCGGGGGCAGAGTTTGGGAGCCCATCCAATGGGAGGGTAGAATCTCCCCACAGTCGGTCATTTCCGCTGGCCTAAGGGTGAGAAAGAGAAATCAATGTTGACCAAAAAACATTGAAGCCCACATGGTTAGCCTGAAACAGAACAGAACAAAACTAGGGATGTATTATTCACTGTCGAGGGCCAAATCTAAGACATCATTCTGATTCAAATTTCAAAGGTTAAAGGTGATCGGGTGGGAGTACTGTAAATATGCAACTGTAACCTCCCTGAACTTAACTGGCAAAGGTTTCAACTCTTGGCAAATCTTCTTTTTTTATACTGTACAAACAACTGAACAAGTATCTATTTTATCCCATTCTAGCTCTGACCCTGATGAAACAATCACCACACCTGTGTTGGTATAATTGGGTCCGGAACATTCCGTGTGGTCTCCACGGTAGCAGGCAGAGGGGTGGTGGCATGATTCTCTCTGCCTGCGGCAGGGCTGAGCAGTCCCGATAGACTGGGAGTGGGCGCCATATCTGTCCCGCTCCCAAATGCCAGGAGGGCATTCCCTGTTTAACAAGATGACAACAGGCACAGTTTGAGAAGAGACAATTTGACTCAAGGCTCCCGAAATGGACCTGACACGTCTTCATCAATTTCCAATCACGCCCACATTCAGTTACTGCACAGTCAGGACCCATTCTGCATTCTGCCTGAGCGGCTTGGCTCGGGCAAGTTTGGATTTGCTCGGTGGAGAAGAAAAGGCGAATACTCAGTATTCTCTTCAGGTTTCCCCAACTGCACCTGCCTCTCCACATCCTCTCATTAACTCACAGACGAGTGGCATTGGCCAAACAAGACTGGAACCTCGCTATGTGTCCTTTTTTGTCATGGAGAGAAGAGGCCACCAAGGAGAGGAGAGGCCACTGAGGAGAGGAGAGGTCACGAGGAGAAGAGAGGAGAGGCGACCAAGGAGAGGAGAGGCCACTGAGGAGAGGAGAGGTCACGAGGAGAAGAGAGGAGAGGCGAAGCGAGGAAAGGAGAGGCCACCAAGGAGAGGAGAGGAAAGGAGAGGAGAGGAGAGGAGAGGAGAGGAGAGGAGAGGAGAGGAGAGGAGAGGAGAGGAGAAGAGAGGAGAGGAGAGGAGAGGAGAGGAGAGGAGAGGAGAGGAGATAGCTTTAGAGTTACTGGTCGTCACTGTTTACCACAGCCACAAAGTCATAAAGCCTGCCTATTTCTACAATTTCATTTTAAACCTAACCTTAACCATAACCTTATCCATGCTTCAAACCTTATGTCTCTCTCTAACCTTAAATGAAGACCAAAAAGCACATTTAGACTTTGTGCCCATACTATCAGGTGGAAACCAGATCTACCTTGCGCTCTCCGGGAGGAAGATAGCCCCTGTCTGTTTAAACAGGTCAGATGAAAAACACTGTAGCAAAGTCAATAATAAGGACAATTAAGTATTCACTACATAGAAAGGGCATAAGCAAAATTGGAATAGAGATGGAAGACCATTAGGGTGAGAGAGAAAAAATCCCAGGGAAATGTGTGTGCTGAGTCACGGTGCTGACGCATGATGCTCCTGAAATAAAGCTGAAAGTCTGGTTCATGTGGTTGAAAGCACTCTTCGTCTTCTATAAGGGATCATAAACATATCGCACAAGCACCATATTGTCTTTCATCCTTGTTTCCCTCTCTGTAAACCATCAGAAGGTGGAACTAGCTTGTCTCCCATCATGTGAGGTGATATTACACTGATTACATGTAATAACGCAATTATTACTGTGCCATTATGGGTTAAGGTTGAGTCTTTTATGCCAATATTTACATCAACTGTTAAAACAGGAATAAATGCACAAGCCGTTAAGACGGAGAGGGTGAATTCATAAATAAGTGATTACTTTAGAATCACAGGGACAACCTATTTCCTTTTCACTCAGGGAAGGCACTGTGAACACCCAGGTGTAATTACCAAGGATACAGCAGGTATTCATCAATGAAAATAGGCTAGGTTCAACAAGGAGTAACATCATCCCTTATTTCCATCATCAAGAAAAAAACAAGTTGAATAATTCCAAAGGCATTGTTGCGCAGACCAATTATTGTAATAGAAAACCACAGTGTTGGATGAATCATTCCTCAGAGAGAAAATACATCTAAGCAAAAATCTAAATCAAGTATAGTAAATACATTTACCAGTACATAGTTAGCACCTATTTTTCTATCTAGAACCTAACACTTGTGGTTCCATGTAGAACCCTTTCCCCAGAGGGTTCTACATGGAACCCAAAATAGTTCTACCTGGATCCAAAAACGGTTCTACCTGGGACCAAAAAGGGTTCTCCTTATGGGGACAGCCGAGGAACCATTTGGAACGCTTTTTTCTAAGAGTGTAGGCTACCGCACATGAGACATGACAAAACACTGAAAGGCAAAATCCCCAGAACTCATGGAGTTCTGCTTTATCCTCTAAAACATGCTGCAGATGTCACACATTCACACTAACAATCACGATGGCTATTCAACTGTAAGTGATCACTACCTTCCTCCAAACCGCCCCATATCATGTACCATTAGAACATAAGGAACAATACTTTATAGAAATAGCGCTTTTTTGAGATACAAGATGATGTTGCTCTTGTTCTTCCCCAGTCTAAACCTTGCAAACATGTTCATTAGGGAACACCGCAGAAAAATGTTTCAAAATATTTCCAAAAGTTCAGATAGTACCTTGGGCTGTTTTCCTTCATTTCATGCCTAGTGAATACAACCCTACACTAAGGCTGCATCCCATATTAAACCCTACTCCCTATATAGTGCACTACTTTTGACCAGAGCCCTATGGAACCTCCAGCCTAAGTCACTGGAGACTGCTTTCAGTGATGACTTGATGGATTAGGAGCCATTGGGAGCCACTCACTGAGACAGACGTTGTCGGTGAAGTATTCCAGGAAGTCGGAGCACTCTTCTCTCTGGTTCCCACTGGCAGAGCAGGAGCACCATGGGGCCACGCTAGACGTGGAGTTATCCACATAGTTGGGAGTTATCGAGCTGCCTGTAGAAACAATGTGTGCTCAGTTCAGTATCAAATATTTATTCCCTCCAAAGACCGATTGTTACAAGACTGTTTTTACAATGTTATACAAACTAAAACATTTATGAACAGTATTTGCAATTCACAGTTCACTCGCACAATGTAAGGTGGAATACTGTTCAAGAAATTAGCAGAAATGCAAGTGTGTTGAGGGTAATTCTTGACAGTTATCTGTTTCTTGTTTTTATGAAGTCAAAGATGGTTCAATTTGTGCTTCCTTTGAAAAGGTTTAGAAGTGTTTGTTGTGCCATTTCTCTCCCAAGTTCTGAAATGGAGTGGAAAGTTTTCAAGTGCTTAATAAATACAGGCCAGGAATGAAAATGCCAAGTGTTTGTTTGTGCTGAAGGGCACCATAGGAAGCTCTTGAAATGCATTAGGTCGCTTTGTGCTCTTTTGAAGAGCATGAAAAAGAAATGGACGTTCTTTGAGCGAGTGCATAAAACAAAGCTAATAGCCTAATCACTGATCAAGCAACATTATGGACTAAACTTTGAAATCCTGTCGCTGCAGGATTGTTTTTCTAAGACAATACGGTTCAAATTAAGATCCTACATCTGTACTGCTTTAAACCTCCACAAATAAGATCGACTCAAATCCTACTCATACTCATTAATTATAGGCCTACAGTATTAAAGAAGGTACATCTAGCATTTCCACCTGCAAATAGCAAATAGTTTCCATGTAGGTACATGCATCAGCATCTTCCTGTTTCATGATTGGTTCTCGTTCGTAAGGTTGCAAACATAAACAACATAACATTACCTTACGCCCATGCAGCAGATGTAATTAGGGTTATGATAAGGTCAGAAAGCAGTGCATAAGCTATTTATGCTATTTCTAAGATATACTTTGAAAACCACAAGGGAATCTGAATTATTGCTAAATTGTTACATGTAGCTCCTTTAAATAGCAACTGTCCTTTCCCCTCCAAAGTAATCATTTCCTTTCACTCTTTCACTCTTTCTCCTGTTTTTTTTCATTAGTTTACCTTTTCTATCCTTCCCTCACTCCTCATTTCCCCAGTATCTATCTGTTTTCTCCATTTCAGTACACTGTAGGCTAGCTACATTTTCTCCACTCACATTCTGTATGTTAAACACTTAATTTTCTCTTTCTCCTGTTCTTTATTCATCGATTTACCCTCTCCTCCACATGTTCGGCTTTCTCCCATCCGTTTCACATTCGCTCTCTCCATCTCTGTACCCACCTATCAGGCCTGTGTAGGCGAGTAGACAGGCTCCATAGTTCCCCTGCTTGCAACCGTTGGCAGATGACTCGGCTGGTTGGCAGTCGTACTGGAACTGAGCCAGGCGGGACCTATACAGAGCCAATACAACTAGCACTGTTTAGCAGTGAGAAAGGGTCGGACACCAATTACAATGATGGCATACCGTAAAGATAGCATGTTGAATTGAATGGTTTTCACTGGAGGAAGAGAGGGTTTCGCTATCTCCATGTGCTATAGATTTGGTACAACACTCGTATGTTTAAGGCTATGTGGCAAACTGCAGTGAGGGGCATTGGTTTATTTTATTTGTTTCATTCCACAAGCCAGAATCATTAGTTCAGCCCCAGAGCAGTAAAAGGGGTGGTGAAAATAATGTTCATGACCAACGATTGCAATGAGCGATAACTCTAATCCATCTTATGTTTTATCTGTGTTAAATATTTTATGTGTTATTGCAGCACACTCTCCAGGGGGTTTGGGGGTAGAATATTGAACCATTTTGTTGATTGAGTGGTTTGCTTGTTCTGTTTTGTGTGTTGATAGAGGGGTGGTTCCCAAATAATGGGTCATGGCCCCACTGGTTGGTCACAGCTGGTACTGTCTGGGTCAGGACTAAAGAATGTCTTTGTTTGGTTGAGTTGGTGGGTTACAAGATAATACAAACAACTACAGTTTTTCTTTAAAAGTGATGTGTTTGGGATGCACTTTTAAACATCTTACACTCTGAGTACAAGACTGGAATAGATGAGCTCGCAGAGATCTACCTCTCTGGGAGCGAGCTGAGGCACAACTTGACCAAGAACAGAAAGAAGTGGTACAGTAGCAGCTCATTGTGCTCTATGTCCCAAAGGATATAGGTCAGTATGTTGTGTTATTGGAGCGTCTCACTCACCTGCACACATAGTCAGCCTTGCAAATACGCATCTGTGTCAGGCAGCTGGGTTTTTCCGAGCCCTCGAAGGAGCAGCCGGGAACTATGGTCTGCCTGCGTCGCTCTGCGCATGCCGTGTCCGTGCAGGGGCAGAAGAGTAGCTCATGCGTGTAGTCTGGAGGGATGCGATCAAAGAACCGGCGTAAGGCCTTGCTGCACTTGGCCTTGTTGCAGAGGCCAGACTTTCCTGAGGGCTTGATGCAGGCAGATACGTACTCTGTGCGGAGCTTCTGGCACAGGTCGTCGACATTACACGCCTTGGCTGCATCCAGGCAGCGGTTCACCGTCACCATGCCAGCCTCGGAGTCTATTGGCGGAAGGGGAAGGAGGGATCAGAGAACCATACAATAACAAGAGAAAGACAGAGAAATACTTTTTGGGTAAATGGTATATCACCTATCAGTGATACAGTGCCTTCAGAAATTTAACTTTTTCCACATTCGTTTGTGATACCGCGTGAACATAAAATTGATTAAATTTAAAAAAAATTGGGTCACTGGCCTACACACAATACCCTATAATGTCAACGTGGAATCATGTTTTTATTCATTTTTTACAAATCAATTCAAATGTCTTGAGTCAATAAGTATTTGACACCTTCGTTATGGTATTTCTAAATAAATTCAGGAGTAAAAATGTGCTTACCAAGTCACATAATAAGATGCATGGACTCACTCTGTGTGAAATAATAGTGGTTAACATGATTTTTGAATGACTACCTCATCTCAAGAACACAGTGAATGTTTGAGTGGCCGAGTTACAGTTTTGATTTAAATCTACGGCAGGTCCTGAAAATCGTTGTCTAGCAATGATCAACAACCAATTGGACAGAGCTTGAAGTATTTTGAAAAGAATACTGGGCAAATGTTACACAATCAAGATGTGAAAAGTTCTTAAAGACCTACTCAGAAAGCCTCACAGCTGTAATCGGTGCAATGGTGCAAAGGCTCAAAGGTGCAAATGCCAAAGGTGCATTTACTTACAGTACCAGTCAAAAGTTTGGACACACCTACTCCTTCAAGGTTTTTTATTTTTATTTTTACTGTTTTTTACATTGCAGAATAATAGTAAAGACGTCAACACTATGAAATATTACATATGGAATCATGTAGTAACCAAAAAAGTGTTCAACAAATCAAAATCTATTTTATATTTGAGATTCTTCAAAGAAGCCACCCTTTGCCTTGATGACAGCTTTGCACACTCTTGGCATTCTTTCAACCAGCTTCACCTGGAATGCTTTTCCAACAGTCTTGAATGAGTTCCCACATATACTGAGCACTTGTTGTGTCACGTATACTCCCTCTCTGGCCTCTAGGTCAACAGGCTGCTTGTTATGACGCACACCTGTCACCATCACTGCGCACACCAGCGCATGCCTGATTACCTTCCCTATTTACACTGCTCAAAAAAATAAAGGGAACACTTAAACAACACAATGTAACTCCAAGTCAATCACACTTCTGTGAAATCAAACTGTCCACTTAGGAAGCAACACTGATTGACAATAAATTTCACATGCTGTTGTGCAAATGGAATAGACAAAAGGTGGAAATTATAGGCAATTAGCAAGACACCCCCCAAAACAGGAGTGATTCTGCAGGTGGTGACCACAGACCACTTCTCAGTTCCTATGCTTCCTGGCTGATGTTTTGGTCACTTTTGAATACTGGCGGTGCTCTCACTCTAGTGGTAGCATGAGACGGAGTCTACAACCCACACAAGTGGCTCAGGTAGTGCAGTTCATCCTGCACTACCTGAGGTCATTTTGCAGGGCTCTGGCAGTGCACCTCCTTGCACAAAGGCGGAGGTAGCGGTCCTGCTGCTGGGTTGTTGCCCTCCTACGGCCTCCTCCACGTCTCCTGATGTACTGGCCTGTCTCCTGGTAGCGCCTGCATGCTCTGGACACTACGCTGACAGACACAGCAAACCTTTTTGCCACAGTTCGCATTGATGTGCCATCCTGGATGAACTGCACTACCTGAGCCACTTGTGTGGGTTGTAGACTCCGTCTCATGCTACCACTAGAGTGAGAGCACCGCCAGCATTCAAAAGTGACCAAAACATCAGCCAGGAAGCATAGGAACTGAGAAGTGGTCTGTGGTCACCACCTGCAGAATCACTCCTGTTTTGGGGGGTGCCTTGCTAATTGCCTATAATTTCCACCTTTTGTCTATTCCATTTGCACAACAGCATGTGAAATTTATTGTCAATCAGTGTTGCTTCCTAAGTGGACAGTTTGATTTCACAGAAGTGTGATTGACTTGGAGTTACATTGTGTTGTTTAAGTGTTCCCTTTATTTTTTTGAGCAGTGTATGTCACTCCCTTTGGTTCCTTCGCCAGGTGCTATTGTTTCTCTTTCAGTTTCCTGTCTGTGTGTTGTTCGTGTTTCTTGTTTTGTATTTTGTTTAATTTATTTATTTATTTACTCACTCCCTGATCTTGCTTCCCGACTTCCAGCGCACACGTTTCATGTTGGCTGCTTTTCCTTCACTGTAACGATTTTCCTCCTCTTCAGACGAGGAGTATGAAGGATCAGACCAATACGCAGCGTGGTAAGTGTCCATGATAGTTTAATAAAACTGAACACGACAAAATACAAAAATAACAAAGTGAATGATAATGAAAACCAAAACAGTCCTGAAATGTGAAACAAACACTAACACAGGAAACAATCACCCACAACACACAATGGAAAACAGGCTACCTAAATATGGCTCCCAATCAGAGACAACGATAAACAGCTGCTTCTGATTGGGAACCACACCAGGCCCAACAAAGAAAAACAACAACTTAGAAAAAAGAACATAGACTGCCCACCCTAATTCACGCCCTGACCAAACAAAAATAGAGACACAAAAACGGAACTAAGGTCAGGACGTGACAGTACCCCCCCCCGAAGGTGTGGACTCCGGCCGCAAAACCTAAACCCATAGGGGAGGGTCTGGGAGGGCATCTGTCCGCGATGGCGGCTCTGGCCGTGGACCCCACTCCACCATAGTCTTGGCCCACTTAAGTGGCGCCTTTGGAGCCGTGACCCTCGCCGCCGACCTCGGACTGGGGACCCTTTCAGCGGGCCCCGATTAGACGGGAGACTCCGGCAGCGCCGGACAGGCGGGAGACTGCGCCGGAGTGAAGGGCAGTTCCTGACTGACGGGCGGCTCAGGCAGCTCCTGACTGACGGGCGGCTCTGGCAGCTCAGGACAGACGGGCGGCTCCGGCTGCTCCGGACAGGAGGGAGACTGGCTGCTCCGGACAGGAAGGAGACTCCGGCTGCTCCGGACAGGAGGGAGACTCTGGAGGCTCCGGAGTAGAGGGCGTCGCTGGAGGCTCCGGACTAGAGGGCGTCGCTGGAGGCTCCGGACTAGCTTCCTTCGTTGGAGGCCTCATGCCATGGATCCTCACTGGAGGCTTCATGCCATGGATCCTCACTGGAGGCTTCGTGCCATGGATCCTCACTGGAGGCTTCGTGCCATGGATCCTCACAGGAGGCTTCGTGCCCTGGATCATCACTGGAGGCTTCGTGCCATGGATCATCACTGGAGGCTTCGTGTCATGGATCATCACTGGAGGCTTCGTGCCATGGATCATCACTGGAAGCCTCGTGCCATGGATTATCACTGGAGGCTTCTTGCCATAGATCATCACTGGAGGCTTCGTGCCATGGATTATCACTGGAGGCTTCTTGCCATGGATTATCACTGGAGGCTTCGTGCCATGGATCATCACTGGAGGCTTCGTGCCATGGATTATCACTGGAGGCTTCTTGCCATGGATTATCACTGGAGGCTTCATGCCATGGATCATCACTGGAGGCTTCTTGCCATGGATCACCACTGGAGGCTTCTTGCCATGGATCACCACTGGAGGCTTCGTGCCATGGATTATCACTGGAGACTTCTTGCCATGTATCATCATAGGAGGCTTCGTGCCATGGATTATCACTGGAGGCTTCTTGCCATGGATTATCACTGGATTGGAGAGACACACAGAAGGCCTGGCTCTGGGAGAAGGCACAGGACTCACGAGGCTGGGAAGACATGCTGGAGGGTTAGTGCTTAGCACAGACACAGATCTCACCAGGCTGGGGAGACATGCAGGAGGCCTTGTCCTTGGCCGAGGGACCGGATGCACTGGACCTTGGAGGCGCACTGGCGGTCTCGAGCGCAGAGCTAGCACCATTCGTCCTGGCTGGATCCCCCCTGTAGCCCGGCAAGTGCGGGGAGTTGCAACAGGCCGCACTGGGCTGTGCTGGCGAACTGGAGACACCGTGCGTAGGGCTGGTGCAGTATACCCCGGGCCGAGGAGACGCACTGGAGACCAGATGCGCTGAACCGGCATCATCCCTCCTGGCTCGATGCCTACTCTAGCCCGGAAGATTCGAGGAGCTGTGATGTAGCGCACCGGGCTATGCGTGCGCACTGGGGACACCTTGCGCTTCGCCGCATAACACGGTGCCTGCCCAGTCACTCTCTCGCCACGGTAAGCACGGGGAGTTGGCTCTGGTCTCCTACCTGAGTCCGCCAATAGACCCGTTTCCCCCCCCCAAAAAAAATTCTGGGGCTGCCTCTCGTGCCCGTTACCTCGCGCTAATTCCTCGTAGTGGCGCCGCTCCGCTCTAGCTGCCTCCAGCTCTTCCTTGGGACGGCGATATTCCCCAGCCTGTGCCCAGGGTCCCTTACCATCCAAAATCTCCTCCCAAGTCCGGGAGTTCAGAACCCTCTGCTCCTGGTTACCACGCTGCTTGGTCCTTTTTTGGTGGGTGATTCTGTAACGATTTTCCTCCTCTTCAGACGAGGAGTATGAAGAATCGGACCAATACGCAGCGTGCTAAGTGTCCATGATAGTTTAATAAAACTGAACACGACAAAATACAAAAATAACAAAGTGAATGATAACGAAAACTGAAACAGTCTTGAAATGTGAAACAAACACTAACACAGGAAACAATCACCCACAACACACAATGGAAAACAGGTTACCTAAATATGGCTCCCAATCAGAGACAACGATAAACAGCTGCCTCTGATTGGGAACCACACCAGACCAAACACATAGAAAAACAACAACCTAGAAAAAAGAACATAGACTGCCCACCCTAACTCACGCCCTGACCAAACTAAAATAGAGACACAAAAACGGAACTAAGGTCAGGACGTGACATTCACTCTGCGGTCCAACTCATCCCAAACCATCTCAATTGGGTTGAGGTCGGGTGATTGGGGAGGACAGGTCATCTGATGCAGCACTCCATCACTCTCCTTGGTCAAATAGCTCTTACACAGCCTGGAGATGTGTTAGGTCATTGTCCTGTTGAAAGACAATTGATAGTCCTACTAAGCGCAAACCAGGTAGGACGGAGTATCGCTGCAGAAGGCTGTGGTAGCCATGCTGGTTAAGTGTGCCTTGAATTCTAAATAAATCATAGACAGTGTCACACTTCCTCCTCCATGCTTCACAGTGGGAACCACACAAGCGGAGATCATCCGTTCACCTACTCTGCGTCTCACAAAGACATGGCAGTTGGAACCAAAAATCTCAAATTTGGACTCATCAAACTAAATGACAGATTTACACCCGTCTAATGTCCATTGCTCGTGTTTCTTGGCCCAAACAAGTCTCTTCTTCTTATTGGTGTGCTTTAGTAGTGGTTTCTTTGCAGCAACGCGACCATGAAGGCCTGATTCACACAGTTGATGTTGAGATGTGTCTGTTACTTTGAACTCTGTGAAGCATTTATTTGGGCTGCAATCTGAGGCTGGTAACTCTAATGAATTTATCCTCTGCAGCAGAGGTAACTCTGGGTCTTCCTTTCCTGTGGCAACCCTCATGAGAGCCAGTTTCATCATCGTGCTTGATGGTGTTTGCGACTGCACTTGAAGAAACTTTCAAAGTTATTGAAATTTTCCGGATTGACTGACCTTCATGTCTTAAAGTAATGATGGACTGTCATTTGTCTTTGCTTATTTGAGCTGTTCTTGACATCAAATCAAATCAAATTGTATTTGTCACATGCGCCCAATACAACAGGTGTAGACAGTGAAATGTTTACTTACAAGCCCTTAATAACCAACAATGCAGTTTTTAGAAAATACCAAAAACAAAGGAAGTAAGAGATAAGAATAACAAATAATTAAAGAGCAGCAGTAAATAACAATAGCGGAGCTACATACAGGGGGTACCGGTACAGAGTCAATGTCAATGTGCGGGGGCACCGCGGTGTCGAGGTAATTGAGGTAATATGTACATGTAGGTAGGTAGGTAGAGATATTAAAGTGACTATGGATAGATAATAACAGAGAGTAGCAGCAGTGATCCAGGGGAAGGGGGAGGGGGTGCAGTGCAAATAGTCTGGGTAGCCATTTGATTAGCTGTTCAGGAGTCTTATGGCTTGGGGGTAGAAGCTATTTAGGAGCTTCTTGGACCTGGACTTGGTGCTCTGGTACCGCTTGCCGCGCGGTAGCAGAGAGGACAGTCTATGACTAGGGTGGCTGGAGTCTTTGACGACTTTTAGGGCCTTCCTCTGACACCACCTGGTATAGATGTCCTGGATGGCAGGAAGCTTTGCCCCAGTGATGTACTGGGCCGTACGCACAACCCTCTGTAGTGCCTTGTGGTCGGAGGCCGAGCAGTTGCCATACCAGGCAGTGATGCAAGCAGTCAATATGCTCTCGATGGTGCAGCTGTAATACCTTTTGAGCATCTGAGGACCCATGCCAAATCTTTTCAGTCTCCTGAGGGGGGACAGGCTTTGTCGTGCCCTCTTCACGACTGTCCTGGTGTGCTTGGACCAGTTTAGTTGGTTGGTGATGTGGACGCCAAGGAACTTGAAGCTCTCAACCTGCTCCACTACAGCCCCGTCGATGAGAATGGGGGCATGCTTGGTCCTCCTTTTCCTGTAGTCCACAATCATCTTCTTTGTCTTGATCACGTTGAGGGAGAGGTTGTTATCTTTGCACCACATGGTCAGGTCTCTGACCTCCTCCCTATAGGCTGTCTCATCGTTGTCGGTGATCAGGCCTACCACTGTTGTGTCATCAGCAATCTTAATGATGGTGTTGGAGTCGTACCTGGCCGTGCAGTCATGGTTGAACAGGGAGTACAGGAGGGGGCTGAGCTCGCACACCTGAGGGGCCCCTATGTTGAGGATCAGCATGGCGGATGTGTTCTTACCTACCCTTACCACCTGGGGGCAGCCCATCCGGAAGTCCAGAATCCAGTTTCAGAGAGAGGTGTTTCGTCCCAGGGTCCGTAGCTTAGTGATGAGCTTTGAGGGAACTATGATCTGTAGTCAATGAATAGCATTCTTACATAGGTGTTCCTTTTGTCCAGGTGTGAAAGGGCAGTGTGGAGTGCAATAGAGATTGCATCATCTGTGAAACTGTTCGTGCGGTATGCAAATTGGAGTGGGTCCAGGGTTTCTGGGATAATGGTGTTGATGTGAGCCATGACCAGCCTTTCAATGCATTTCATGGCTACAGATGTGAGCGCTACGGGTCGGTAGTCATTTAGGCAGGTTACCTTAGTGTTCTTGGGCACAGGGACTATGATAGTATGCTTGAAACATGTTGTTATTACAGACTTGGATAGGGAGAGGTTGAAAATGTCAGTGAAGACACTTGCCAATTGGTCAGTGCATGCTCGAAGTACACGTCCTGGTAATCCGTCTGGCCCTGCGGCCTTATGAATGTTGATCTGTTTGAAGGTTTTATTCACATCAGCTGTGGAGAGCCTGATCACACAGACTTTCGGAACAGCTGATGCTCTCATGCATGTTTCAGTGTTACTTGCCAACGAAGCGAGCATAGAAGTGATTTAGCTCGTCTGGTAGGTTTGTGTCTCTGGGCAGCTCTCGGCTGTGCTCCCCTTTGTAGTCTGTAATAGTTTGCAAGCCCTGCCATATCTGACGAGCATCGGAACCGGTGTAGTACGATTCGATCTTAGTCCTGTTTTGACTCTTTGCCTGTTTGATGGTTTGTTGGAGGGCATAGCGGGATGTCTTATCAGCTTCCGGGTTAGAGTCCCGCTCCTTGAAAGCGGCAGCTCTACCCTTTAGCTCAGTGCGAATGTTGCCTGTAATCCATGGCTTCGGGTTGGGGTATGTACATACAGTCACAGTGGGGACAACATCCTCGATGTACTTATTGATAAAGCCAGTGACTGATGTGGTGTACTCCTCAATGCCATCGGAAGAATCCCGGAACATATTCCAGTCTGTGCTAGCAAAGCAGTCCTGTAGTTTAGCATCGGCTTCATCTGACCACTTTTTTATAGACCGAGTCACTGGTACTTCCTGCTTTAATTTTGGCATGTAAGCAGGAATCAGGAGGATAGAATTATGGTCAGATTTGCCAAATGGAGGGAGAGGGAGAGCTTTGTACGCATCTCTGTGTGTGTAGTAAAGGTGGTCTAGAACTTTTCCCGCTGGTTGCACATTTAACATGCTGATAGAAATCAGGTAAAACTGATTTAAGTTTCCCTGCATTAAAGTCCCCGGCCACTAGGAGCTCCCCCTCTGGATAAGCGTTTTCCTGTTTGCTTATGGCCTTATACAGCTCATTGAGCACGGTTTTAGTTCCAGCCACAGACCGATGTCTGTGGTTGTAATTATACAGCTACAAAAAATACAGATGAAAACTCTCTAGGTAGATAGTGAGGTCTACAGCCTATCATTAGGTACTCTACCTCAGGGGAGCAAAACATAATATGGACTTGGTCTTTTACCAAATAGGGCTATCTTCTGTATACCACCAGTACTTTGTCACAACACAACTGATTGGCTCAAACACATTAAGAAGGAAAGAAATTCCACAAATGACATTTTATCATATTTTATCATATCATATTAACAGGCACACCTGTTTAATTTAAATACATTCCAGGTGACTACCTCATGAAGCTGGTCGAGGGAATGCCAAGGCAAAGGGCAAAGGGTGGCTACTTTGAAGAATCTCAAATATAAAATAGATTTTGATTTGTTTAACACTTTTTTGGTTACTACATTATTCCATATGTGTTGTTTCATAGTTTTGATGTCTTCACTATTATTCTGCAATGTAGAAAATTGTAAAAAATAAAGAAAAACCCCGGAATGAATAGGTGTGTCCAAACTTTTGACTGGTACCGTCTGTAAATGTAATATTTCAGTATTTCATTCTCAATAAATTTGCAATCATTTTTAAAAACATGTTTTCACTTTGTCATTATGTAATCTAATTTCAATTCAGACTGTAACACAACAAAATGTGGAAAAGTGAAGGGGAATAATTTCTAATCTAGTTCCTCTATTGGTCTGGTTCATTGTTCTTCTGTACATATCTTCTTCAAAATGAAATGATGAATCAGATGTAAATGAGGGTCTTTGAAACAAACATATAATTTGTAATATTGCTAATTGTGTTCAGACTCTTGGAAAATGCTTTCATTTTTAACTATGCCTCCAGGACACAATGTGGACTATTCTATGCCTAAGGCTGCCTTCCAGGGGACCTAAACGATACAAGACGGGTTCTTTTCAACATTAATCCTTTGGTTCATGGTGAAAAGGTTGAGGTAAGATCAAAACGAACCGAGGTCACTGTACTTACCAGCCGTGATGGAGGCCAGACGAACGTAGTCGTAGTCTCTCTCCATGGCTTCATAAGGGTAACTCTCTACCAGGTTGAGTCCTGAGAGTATATAAAATGACACATTGCATGACACGGTAATGACACATTATCCCTTTGGAGCTAATGAACAGGATTCACACTAGGATTGGTTGGTATACCGTATATACCGTATACCGGGGTATTTGGAATAAGCCATGGGATGGTTTTTCAATACCATCAATACCATTGAAACTATTTATTAGAATTTTTGGGGGGACATTTGAATATTTGTAGCTACTTTTTTAAATAAATACCTGCAGTCAACTTGTGCAATAGGAGAGAAAGAACATTGTGTTCTTAATTTCACCAGTCATTATTATGAAGCAGTCAAGTGGGGTTGAGATTAGAGACCGGAGCCTTGTGAGTCACTCACTGTTGTACAGCATGCACCAGATGATCTAATTAAAGTATGGAATTCCCTACTAAATGTTTGCCAGCTGGATATCGTAGAACTATTAAGTTAACTGTCCAAAATGTGCTAAATGCTCTTCAGTTGTGCATTGGGCTTGCTAATTTAGTAACTAGTTAGCTATCTAGCTAAGTGGTTAGCTTCTTCCAACAGGAGAGAATCCCCTCCTGGATCAAGAGCCTTGCTGGCTAATATTTATTTGGTGCGTGCAGCAAACTGTGGGTCGCATTTTCGAGTTACTTGTATAGTTTAGGTCAGAAACTGTACAAAATATTCACAATGTGCGCATTAACATTTAGTTAGCATTCTCTATGGGATTTTACATGTAGTTGTTGGCAATGCTAGCCTTCGGATTACAGAGTATTAATGGGGTTTGAAAACAGGGCTGGTATTACTGAATATCCCGGTATAGTGGTATAGAAGGCATGACACTCTGGATAATGGCCAAGCCTAATTCACACATTATTCATTTCCTGTAGTCGTTTACTAGCTCTCGTGCAGGTTAATACAGAAAAAAATACCCCTCTAGAAGGACCTTCAGTCAATTGTTCCACAGTGACACCAGGTGTAGTGACTGATAGCTGACTGTTTGCCAGGCATCATGACTAAGCTGCATCAGCCACATTATGTTCTGGGTAGAGAGTTATAACTGTAACCTGTGTTACATAAATGGACTTGGCCGCTGTCCCATCCAATACAAATAACTGAGCACCTGGCTAAATTGCTCACCGTGTATGACAGACTGATGGAGACTCCAGTAGATGCTGAGGCAGTTCTTCTCCTTCTTCATGCCTCGCTTGCACTGGCAACCGTGCAGGGGGCTGGAGAGCAGGGCCGACACGGCGTTGGCGCACTGGCTCCGGGCCCCGGGGCCCAGCTTCATGCTACCATTGCCCGCTACACACTGACGCAGGGTCCGCAGACGTGGGCTGCAGGTCTCGTCGCTGGAGCACGAGTCCCCCGCCACCAGACAGTCTCTGCCTGCTGACAGAACTACCTGCAGGGCTACAGGTCAGAGGAGGGGAGGGGGAGGGTGGAGGGGAAGAAAGTCGAGGACAATTAAGATGTACTTTATAGATATGGTAAGAATAGGTCTTGACCTGAAACTGCTGTAGAGGAACAAAAAGACTAATCTAATATTCAGTGCCAGTTCATAATGATACACTTATCGTAACAGATTATTTCAGGTCGCTGTTAATTTGGGAAATCTCATTTATCATTACGCAGACCACACAACCCATCAACTAAACCATCGGTGATTACCTTGTATAATCAAATTAAATGAAAAGTATGAGGCTCGTGAAAATGTCTGGTAGAAAATATGTAGCTACAACAACAGGCTACAGTCTCTGTTGGTCTATTGCCACCGGAACCCTTTCTCTGTTGGTCTATTGCCACCGGAACCCTTTCTCTGTTGGTCTATTGCCACCGGAACCATTTCTCTGATGGTCTACTGTACTACCACAAGAACACTAACTCTGTTAGTCTATTACCACCAGAAACATTTCTCTGTTGGTCTAGGTAATTACCACCGGAACCCTTCATTTGTTGGTCTAATATCACCGGAACCCTTTCTCTGTTTGTTTACTGTGTCACCACCGGAACCCTTTCCCTGTTGGGCTACTGTATTACCAAAAAAAACCATTCTCTGTTGGTCTACTGAATTACCACCGGAACCATTTCTCTGTTGGTCTATTACCATCAGAACCCTTTCCCTGATGGTCTATTACCATCGGAACCCTTTCTCTGTTTGTTTACTGTATTGCCAACAGAACCCATTCTCTGTTGGTCTACTGTTTAACCGCCATACCACCTTATCTGTTGGTCTACTGTACTACCACCGGAAACCTTTCTCTGTTGGTCTATTACCACTGGAACCCTTTCTCTTTGGGCTACTGTATTACCAGCATAACTCTTTCTCTGCTGGTTTACTGTATTACCACCAAATCCCTTTCTCTGTTGGTCTACTGTATTACCATAGGAAACCTTTCTCTGTTGGTCTACTGTATTATCCCCCGAACCCATTCTCTGTTGGTCTACTGTATTACAATAGGAACCCTTTCTCTGTTGGTCTACTGTATTATCCCCCGAACCCATTCTCTCTTGGTCTACTGTATTACCACCGGAGCCCTTTCTCTGATGGTCTATTACACCAGAACCCATTCCTTGTTGTTCTACTGTATTACCACCGGAACCCTTTCTCTGTTGGTCTATTACACCAGAACCAGTTCTCTGTTGGTCTAGGGAATTACTACCGGAACCCTTCATTTGTTGGTCTATTACCACCCGAACCCTTTCTCTGTTTGTTTACTGTATTACCACCGGAACCCTTTCTCTGTCAGGCTACTGTATTACCAACAGAACCCATTCTCTGTTGGTCTACTGAACTACCACCGGAACCCTTTCACTGTTGGTCCATTACCACCGGAACCCTTTCTTTGTTGAGCTACAGTATTACCACAGGAACCCTTTCTCTGTTGGTCTACTGTTTTACAGGAGGAACCCTATCTCTGTTGGTCTACTATATTACCACCGGAACCCTTTCTCTGTTGGTCTATTAACCACCGGAAGCCTTTCTCTGTTGGTCTACTACCACCGGAATCCTTCCTCTGTTGGTATACTGTATTACCAGTGGAACCCTTTCTCTGTTGGTCTATAACCACCAGAACACTTTCTCTGTTGGTTACTGTATTACCACCGGAACCATTTCTATGTTGGTCTACTGTATTACCAAAGGAACCCATTCTCTCTTGGTCTACTGTACTATCACCGGAACCCATTCTCTGTTGGTCTGCTGGAATACCACCGGAACCCTTTCTCTGTTGGTCTATTACCACCAGAACCCTTTCTCTGTTGGTTACTGTATTACCAGAGGAACCATTTCTCTGTTGGTCTACTGTTTAACCGCCATACCACCTTATCTGTTGGTCAACTGTATTAATACCAGAACCCTTTCTCTGTTTGTCTATAACCACTGGAACCCTTTCTCTATTGGGCTACTGTATTACAAGCATAACTCTTTCTCTGTTGGTTTACTGTATTACCACTAAATCCCTTTCTCTGTTGGTCTACTGTATTACCATAGGAACCCTTTCTCTGTTGGTCTACTGTATTATCACCCGAACCCATTCTCTGTTGGTCTACTGTATTACCACCGGAACCCTTTCTCTGTTGGTCTATTACACCAGAACCCTTTGTCTGTTGGTCTATAACCACCAGAACCCTTTCTCTGTATGTTTACTGAATTACCACCGGAACCATTTCTATGTTGGTCTACTGTATTGCCAACGGAACCCTTTCTCTCTTGGTCTACTGTACTATCACAGGAACCCAATCTCTGTTGGTCTGCTGTAATACCACCGGAACCCTTTCTCTGTTGTTCATTTACACCAGAACCCATTCTCTGTTGGTCTACTGTATTACCAAAGGAACCCTTTCTCTGTTGGTCTATTACACCAGAACCCATTCTCTGTTGGTCTACTGTATTACCACCGGAACACTTTCTCTGTTGGTCTACTGTATTACCAGTGGAACCCATTCTCTGTTGGTCTACTGTATTACAACACAAACCCTTTCTCTGTTGGTCTATTACACCAGAACCCGTTCTCTCTTAGTCTACTGTATTATAACCGGAACCTTTTCTCTGTTGTTCAATTACCACCAGAACCGATTCTCTGTTGGTCTACTGTATTACAAGCGGAAACATTTCTCTGTTTGTTTACTGTATTACTACCAGAATCCTTTCTCTGTTGGTCTACTGTGTTACCACTGGAGCCCTTTCTCTGTTGGTGTACTGTATTACCAGCGGAACCATTTCTCTATTGCTCTATTACCACCGGAACACTTTCTATGTTGGTCTGCTGTATTACCACCGGAACCCTTTCTCTGTTGGTCTATTACACCAGAACCCATTCTCTGTTGGTCTACTGTAATACCAAAGGAACCCTTTCTCTGTTGGTCTATTACAACAGAACCCTTTCTCTGTTGTTCTACTGTATTATAACCGGAACCCTTTCTCTGTTGTTCCATTACCACCGGAACACTTTCTCTGTTTGTTTACTGTATTACTACCAGAATCCTTTCTCTGGTAATCTACTGTATTACACCAGAATCCTTTCTCTGTTGGTCTACTGTATTACCATTGGAACCCTTTCTCTGTAGGTGTACTGTATTACCAGCGGAACCCTGTAACTGTTGGTCTATTACCAACAGAACCCTTCTCTGTTGGTCTACTGTATTACCACTGGAACCCTTTCTCTGTAGGTGTACTGTATTACCAGCGGAACCCTGTAACTGTTGGTCTATTACCAACAGAACCCTTCTCTGTTGGTCTACTGTATTACCACTAGTGTAACGACTGACGCTCTCCTCTTCCTCGGATGAGGTGAGGAGAGAAGGATCTTCAGACCAAAACGCAGCATTTGGGAAATAAGCCATCTTTATTAAGAATACGATGGCAACACGAAACGAAACAAAACACTTTCAAAACTACAAAACAAGAAAACGACGTTGACGAAACCTGAACATAAACTTACATAACTAAACATAAACTTACGTACAGGAAAACAGACGACATCGAAACGAAACGAAACAAACAAACGCTACAGTCCCATGTGGTACGAAAATACATACGGACACAGGAGACAATCACCCACAAACAAACAGTGAGAATGCCCTACCTAAATATGACTCTTAATTAGAGGAACGCCAAACACCTGCCTCTAATTAAGAGCCATACCAGGTAACCCAAAACCAACACAGAAACAGAAAACATAGAATGCCCACCCAACCTCACGTCCTGACCAACTAACACACATAACAACTAACATAAATAGGTCAGGAACGTGACAGTACCCCCCCCCCCCACAAGGTGCGAACTCCGGACGCACCAGCACAAGGACTAGGGGAGGGTCTGGGTGGGCATCTAACCACGGTGGTGGCTCAGGCTCCGGGCGCGGTTCCCACCCCACCATAATCCATCCTAGCTTCCTCCCTCCAAGAATGTCCACCCTCTTTTCTCCCCCACAAAATCCTCTTAATAACATACCCAATAAGGACAACACCGGGACAGAGAGATAAATCAATACAGAGGGATAGATAAGAATATAGAGGTAGATAAAGATAGAGAGGGAGATCAGGATAGAGGGGCAACTCCGGACTGAAAGGCAGCTCCGGACAGAGAGACAGCTCTGGACTGATGGGCAGTTCTGGGTATCTAGCCTTTTCAGGCTGAAGGGCAGCTCATGGCTGACTGACGAATCTCGACGCTCATGGCTGGCTGACGGCTCTCGACGCTCATGGCAGGCTGATGGCTCTCGACGCTCATGGCAGGCTGACGGCTCTCAACGCTCATGGCAGGCTGACGGCTCTCGACGCTCATGGCAGGCTGACGGCTCTCGACGCTCATGGCGCTCTGACGGCTCTCGACGCTCATGGCGCTCTGACGGCTCTGGCTGCTAATGGCGCTCTGACGGCTCTGGCTGCTCATGGCGCTCTGACGGCTCTGGCTGCTCATGGCGCTCTGAGACGGATGGCTCAGATGGCGCTGGGGAGACGGATGGCTCAGATGGCGCTGGGGAGACGGATGGCTCTGGCCGGATACGGTGCACTGTAGACCTAGTGCGTGGTGCCGGAACTGGAGGCACCGGGCTAAGGATAAGCACCTTCCTACTAGTGCGGGGAGCAGGAACAGGGCACACTGTACTCTCAAAGCCTACTCTATCCCTGATGCGAGGTACCGGCACTGGTGACACCGGGCTGAGGACAAGCACATCAGGATTAGTAGGGGGAGAAGATACAGTATGTTCAGGGCTCTGAAGACGCACAGGTGGCTTAGTGCGTGGTGCCCGAACTGGAGGCACCGGGCTAGATACACGCACTACAGGGAGAGTGCGTGGAGGAGGAACAGGGCTCAGGATACGCACTGGTAGCCTAGTGCGTAGTGTAGACACTGTAGGTACTAGGCTGGGGCGGGGAGGTGGTGCCGGAAATACCGGACCGTGGAGACGTACTGGCACTCTTGAGCATTGAGCTTGCCCAACCTTACCTGGTTGAATACTCCCGGTTGCCCGACCAGTGCGGGGAGGTGGAATAACCCGCACCGGGCTATGTAGGCGAACCGGGGAGACCATGCGTAAGGCAGGTGCCATGTATGCCGGCCCGAGGAGACGCACTGGAGACCAGACGCATTGAGCCGGCCTCATGACACCTGGCTCAATACCCAATCTAGCCCTACCAGTGCGGGGAGGTGGAATAACCCGCACTGGGCTATGCACTCGTACAGGAGACACCGTGCGCTCTACTGCGTAACACGGCGCCTGCCCGTACTCCCGCTCTCCACGGTAAGCCTGGGAAGTGGGCGCAGGTCTCCTACCTGCCCTTGGCCCACTACCTCCTAGCCCCCCCCCCCAAGAAATTTTTGGGAATTACTTACGGGCTTTTCGGGCTTCCGTGCCAGACGCGTTCCCTCATAGCTCCGGTTCCTCTCTCCGGTAGCCTCTGCACTCCCCAGTGCCTCCAGCTGCTCCCATGGCTTTTCGGGCTTCCAGCCACGTCTCCTTGCTGCCTCCTTAAACCACCGCTCCTGGGCTTTAGCTGTCTCCCTCTCTTCCTGAGAACGGCGATTTTCTCCTGCCTTAGCCCAGGGACCTTCTCCATTCATTATCTGTTCCCATGTCCAGAAATCCTTGTTTTTCTCCTGTCCCTTACTCCGTTTATTTTTCCCTTGCCGCTTGGTCTTAGCATGGTGGGTGATTCTGTAACGACTGACGCTCTCCTCTTCCTCGGATGAGGTGAGGAGAGAAGGATCTTCAGACCAAAACGCAGCATTTGGGAAATAAGCCATCTTTATTAAGAATACGATGGCAACACGAAACGAAACAAAACACTTTCAAAACTACAAAACAAGAAAACGACGTTGACGAAACCTGAACATAAACTTACATAACTAAACATAAACTTACGTACAGGAAAACAGACGACATCGAAACGAAACGAAACAAACAAACGCTACAGTCCCATGTGGTACGAAAATACATACGGACACAGGAGACAATCACCCACAAACAAACAGTGAGAATGCCCTACCTAAATATGACTCTTAATTAGAGGAACGCCAAACACCTGCCTCTAATTAAGAGCCATACCAGGTAACCCAAAACCAACACAGAAACAGAAAACATAGAATGCCCACCCAACCTCACGTCCTGACCAACTAACACACATAACAACTAACATAAATAGGTCAGGAACGTGACAACTAGAACTCTATCTCTGTTGGTCAACAGTATTCTCACCGGAACCCATTCTATGTTGGTTTACTGTAATACCACCAGAACCCTTTCTCTGTTGTTCTACTGTATTGCCACCAGGAACCCTTTCTCTGTTGGTCTATTACCACCGGAACCTTTTCTCTATTGGTCTACTGTATTACCACCGGAACAATTTCTCTATTGGTCTATTACCACCGGAACACTTTCTCTGTTGGTCTGCTGTATTACCACCGGAACCCGTTCTCTGTTGGTCTACTATATTATAACCGGAACTCTTTCTCTGTTGGTCTACTGTGTAACCACTGGAACCCTTTCTCTGTTGGTCTACTGTATTACCACCGGAACCCTTTCTCTAGTAGTCTATTACCACCGGAACACATACTCTGCTGGTCTATTGTGTTACCATTGGAACCCTTTCTCTGTTGGTCTATTACCACCGGAACACTTTCTCTGTTGGACAATTACCAACGGAACCCTTCTCTGTTGGTCTACTGTATAATCAGCGGAACCCTTTCTCTGTTGGTCTACTGTATTACCACCAGAACACTTTCTCTGTTGATCTACTGTATTACCAGAGGAGCAATTTTTTCTGTTGGTCAACTGTTTAACCACCAGACCACCTTCTCTGTTGGTCTACTGTATTACCACCAGACCCCATTCTCTGCTTGTCTACTGTATTACCACCGGAACCCTTTCTATGTTGGTCTATTACAACCAGAACCCTTTATCTGTTGGTTTACTGTATTACCACCGGAACCCTTTCTCTGTTGGTCTATTACCACTAGAACCCTTTCTCTGTTGGTCTACTGTATTACCACCGGAACCCTTTCTCTATTGGTCTATTACCACCGGAATCATTTCTCTATTGGGTTACTGTATTACCACTGGAATATATTCTCTGTTGGTCTATTACCACAAGATCCCTTTCTCTGTTGGTCTTGCGTATTATCACCGGAACCCAGTCTCTGTTAGTTTGCTGTAATACCACCGGAACCCTTTCTCTGTTGGTCTATTACCACTGGATCCCTTTCTCTGTTGGTCTACTGTATTACCAGTGGAACCCTTTATCTGTTGGTCTACTGTATTGCCACCGGAACCCTTTCTCTTTTTGTCTAGTACCAACCGGAACCCTTTCTAAGTTTGGCTACTGTATTACCAGCGGAACCCATTCTCTGTTGGTCTACTGGATTACCACCGGAAGCCTTTCTCTATTGGTCTATTACCACCGGAATAATTTCTCTGTTGGTCTACTGTATTACTACCGGAACCTAAAATCTGTTGGTCTACTTTATTACCACCAGAACCCTTTCTCTGTTGGTCTACTGTATAATCAGCGTAACCCTTTCTCTGTTGGTCTACTGTATTACAACCGGAAAACTTTCTCTGTTGGTCTATTACCACCAAAACCCTTTCTATGTTGGTTTACTGTATTACCACCATAACCCTTTCTCTGTTGGTCTACTGTATTACCAGCGGAACCCTTTCTCTGTTGGTCTACTGTATTACCACCGGAAACCTTTCTCTGTTGGTGTATTACCACCGGAACCCATACTTTGCTGGACTACTGTATTATAATCGGAAGCCTGTCTCTTTTGGTCTACTGTATTACCATCGGAACTCTTTATCTGTTGGACTATTACCACCGGAACCCTTTCTCTGTTGGTATATTACCACCGAAAACTTTCTATGTTGGTCTACTGTATTACCAACGGAACCCATTCTCCGTTGGTCTACTGTACTACCACCAGAACCCTTTCTCTGTTGTGCTATTACCACTGGAACCCTTTCTCTGTTGGTCTATTACCACCGGAACCCATACGTTGCTGGACTACTGTATTATAATCGGAAGCCTGTCTCTTTTGGTCTACTGTATTACCATCGGATCTCTTTATCTGTTGGACTATTACCACCGGAACCCTTTCTCTGTTGCTCTATTACCACCGGAACCCTTTCTCTATTGGTCTACTACCAACAGAACCCTTTCTCTGTTGATCTACTGTATTATCACCGGAACCCTTTCTCTGTTGGTTTACTGTATTACCACCGGAACCCTTTCTCTGTTGGTCTATTACCACCAGAACCCCTTCTCTGTAGGTCTACTGGATTACCACCGGAATCATTTCTCTGTTGGTCTGTCTCCACCGGAACCCTTTCTCTGTTGGGTTACTGTATTTCCACCGGAATCCATTCTCTGTTGGTCTATTACCACAAGAACCCTTTCTCTGTTGGTCTACTGTATTACCACCAGAACCTTTTCTCTGTTGGTTTACAGTATTACCACCGGAACACTTTCTCTGTTGGTCTATTACCACCAGAAACCTTTCTCTGTTGGTCTACTGGATTACCACCGGAAGCCTTTCTCTATTGGTCTATTACCACCGGAATCATTTCTCTGTTGGTCTGTCTCCACCGGAACCCTTTCTCTGTTGTGTTACTGTATTACCACTGGAATCCATTCTCTGTTGGTCTAATACCACAAGAACCCTTTCTCTGTTGGTCTACCGTATTATCACCGGAACCCATTCTCTGTTGGTTTGCTGTAATACCACCGGAACCCTTTCTCTGTTGGTTTGCTGTAATACCACCGGAACCCTTTCTCTGTAGGTCTATTACCACTGGATCCCTTTCTCTGTTGGTCTACTGTATTACCAGCGGAAACCATTATCTGTTGGTCTACTGTATTGCCACCGGAACCCTTTCTCTGTTGGTCTATTACCACCGGAATATTTTCTCTGTTGGTCTGTCTCCACCGGAAACCTTTTTCTGTTGGTCTACTGTATTGCCACCGGAACCCTTTCTCTGTTGGTCTAGTACCAACCGGAACCCTTTCTAAGGTTGTCTACTGTATTACCAGCAGAACCCTTTCTCTGTATGTCTACTGTATTACCAGCAGAACCCTTTCTCTGAATGTCTACTGTATTACCAACGGAACCCTTTCTATGTTGGTCTATTACCACCAGAACTCTTTCTCTTTTGGTCTACTGTATTACCACCAGACCCCATTCTCGGTTTGTCTACTGTATAACCACCATAACCCAATCTCTGTTTGTCTATTACCAACAGAACCATTTCTCTGTTGGTCAACTGTATTACACCGGAACACTTTCTCTGTTGGTCTAATACCACCGGAACCTTTTCTCTGTTGGATTACTGTATTACCACCGGAACCTTTTCTCTGTTGGTCTATTACCACCAGAACCCTTTCTCTGTTGGTCTACTGGATTACCACCAGAACCCTTTCTCTATTGGTCTACTACCAACAGAACCCTTTCTCTGTTGATCTACTGTATTACCACCGGAAACCATTCTCTGTTGGTCTATTACCACAAGAACCCTTTCTCTGTTGGTCTACCGTATTATCACCGGAACCCATTCTCTGTTAGTTTGCTGTAATACCACCGGAACCCTTTCTCTGTTGGTTCTATTACCACTGGATCCCTTTCTCTGTTGGTCTACTGTATTGCCACCGGAACCCTTTCTCTTTTGGTCTAGTACCAACCGGAACCCTTTCTAAGTTTGGCTACTGTATTACCAGCGGAACCCTTTCTCTGTTGGTCTACTGTATTACCAGCGGAAACCATTATCTGTTGGTCTACTGTATTGCCACCGGAACCCTTTCTCTGTTGGTCTAGTACCAACCGGAACCCTTTCTAAGTTCGGCTAATGTATTACCAGCAGAACTCTTTCTCTGTTGGTCTACTGTATTACCAGTGGAACCCTTTCTCTGTATGTCTACTGTATTACCACCGGACCCCATTCTCTGTTTGTCTACTGTATTACCACCGGAACCCTTTCGATGTTGGTCTATTACCACCAGAACACTTTCTCTGTTGGTCTACTGTATTATCACGGGACCCTTTCTCTGTTGGTCTACTGTATTACCACCGGAACCCTTTCTCTGTTGGTCTATTACCAACGGCACCTTTTTCTCTGTTTGTCTACTGTATTATCAGCGGAACCATGTCTCTGTTGGTTTACTGTATTACCACCGGAACCCTTTCTCTGTTGGTCTACTGTATTATCAACGGAACACATTCTCTGTTGGTCTACTGTACTACCAGCGGAACCATGTCTCTGTTGGTTTACTGTATTACCACCGGAACCCTTTCTCTGTTGGTCTACTGTATTATCACCGGAACCCATTCTCTGTTGGTCTACTGTATTACCATCAGAACCCTTTCTCTGTTAGTCTGTTACCACCGGAACCCTTTCTCTGTTGGTCTACTGTATTAACACCGGAACCCTTTCTCTGTTGGTCTATTACCACCGGAACCCTTTCTCTGTTGGGCTACTGTATTACCACCGGAACACTTTCTCTGTTGATCGACTGTATTACCAGAGGAGCAATTTATTCTGTTGTTCTACTGTTTAACCACCAAACCACCTTCTCTGTTGGTATACTGTATTAACACTGGAACCCTTTCTCTGTTGGTTTATTACCAACAGAACTCTTTCTCTGTTGGGCTACTGTATTACCAACAGAACCCTTTCTCTGATTGTCTACATTATTACCACCGGAACCCTTTCGTTTTTGGTCTATTACCACTGAAACCCTTTCTCTGTTTGACCACTGTATTACAAGCGGAACCCTTTCTCTGTTGATCTACTGTATTACGACCGGAACCCTTTCTCTGTTGGTAAATTACCACCGGAACCTTTTCTCCGTTGGTCTACTGTACTACCAGCAGAATCATTTCTCTGTTGGTCTACTCTATTACCACCGGAACACTCTCTCTGTTGATCTATTGTATAATCAGCGGAACCCTTTCGTTTTTGGTCTGTTATCACTGAAACCCTTTCTCTGTTTGTACACTGTATTACCACTAGAACCCTTTCTCTGTTGGTCTATTACCACCGGAACCCTCTCTCTGTTGGACAATTACCACCGGAACCCTTCTCTGTTGGTCTACTGTATAATCAGCGGATCCCTTTCTCTGTTGGTCTACTGTATTGCCAGTGGAACCCTTTATCTGTTGGTCTACTGTATTGCCACCGGAACCCTTTCTTTGTTGGTCTAGTACTAACCGGAACCCTTTCTAAGTTAGGCTACTGTATTACCAGCAGAACCCCTTCTCTGTTTGTCTACTGTATTACCACCAGACCCCATTCTCTGAATGTCTACTGTATTACCAAACGGAATCCTTTCTCTGTTGGTCTATTACCACCAGAACCCTTTCTCTGTTGGTTTACAGTATTACCACCGGAACACTTTCTCTGTTTGTTTATTACCAACAGATCCCTTTCTCTGTTGGTCTACTGTATTACACCGGAACACTTTCTCTGTTGGTCTACTACCACCGGAACCCTTTCTCTGTTGGATTACTGTATTACCACCGGAACCTTTTCTGTGTTGGTTTACTGTGTTACCACCGGAAACCTTTCTCTGTTGGTCTATTACCACCAGAACCCTTTCTCTGTTGGTCTACTGGATTACCACCGGAAGCCTTTCTCTGTTGGTCTATTACCACCGGAACCCTTTCTCTGTTGGTCTGTCTCCACCGGAACCCTTTCTCTGTTGGGTTACTGTATTACCACCGGAATCCATTCTCTGTTGGTCTATTACCACAAGAACCTTTTCTCCGTTGGTCTACTGTACTACCAGCAGAATCATTTCTCTGTTGGTCTACTCTATTACCACCGGAACACTCTCTCTGTTGATCTACTGTATAATCAGCGGAACTCTTTCGTTTTTGGTCTGTTATCACTGAAACCGTTTCTCTGTTTGACTACTGTATTACCACTAGAACCCTTTCTCTGTTGGTCTATTACCACCGGAACCCTCTCTCTGTTGGACTATTACCACCGGAACCCTTCTCTGTTGGTCTACTGTATTACCAGTGGAACCCTTTCTCTGTTGGTCTACTTTATTACCACCGGAACCCTTCTCTGTTGGTCTACTGTATTACCAGTGGAACCCTTTCTCTGTTGGTCTACTTTATTACCACCGGAACCCTTCTCTGTTGGTCTACTGTATTACCACCGGAACCCTTCTCTGTTGGTCTACTGTATTACCACCAGACCCCATTCTCTGTTTGTCTACTTTATTACAACCGGAACCCTTTCTCTGTTGGTCTATTACCACCAGAACCCTTTCTCTGTTGGTCTATTACCACCAGAAGCCTTTCTCTGTAGGTCTACTGGATTACCACCGGAATCATTTCTCTGTTGGTCTGTCTCCACCGGAACCCTTTCTCTGTTGGGTTACTGTATTTCCACCGGAATCCATTCTCTGTTGGTGTATTACCACAAGAACCCTTTCTCTGTTGGTCTACTGTAATACCACCAGAACCTTTTCTCTGTTGGTTTGCTGTAATACCACCGGAACACTTTCTCTGTAGGTCTACTGTATTACCAGTGGAACCCTTTATCTGTTGGTCTACTGTATTGCCACCGGAACCCTTTCTTTGTTGGTCTAGTACTAACCGGAACCCTTTCTAAGTTAGGCTACTGTATTACCAGCGGAACTCTTTCTCTGTTGGACTACTGTATTACCAGCAGAACCCCTTCTCTGTTTGTCTACTGTATTACCACCAGACCCCATTCTCTGAATGTCTACTGTATTACCAAACGGAATCCTTTCTATGTTGGTCTATTACCACCAGAACCCTTTCTCTGTTGGTCTACTGTATTACCACCAGAACCTTTTCTCTGTTGGTTTACAGTATTACCACCGGAACACTTTCTCTGTTTGTTTATTACCAACAGATCCCTTTCTCTGTTGGTCTACTGTATTACACCGGAACACTTTCTCTGTTGGTCTACTACCACCGGAACCCTTTCTCTGTTGGATTACTGTATTACCACCGGAACCTTTTCTGTGTTGGTTTACTGTGTTACCACCGGAACCCTTTCTCTGTTGGTCTATTACCACCAGAACCCTTTCTCTGTTGGTCTGTCTCCACCGGAACCCTTTCTCTGTTGGGCTACTGTATTACCAGCAGAACCCCTTCTCTGTTTGTCTACTGTATTACCACCAGACCCCATTCTCTGAATGTCTACTGTATTACCAAACGGAATCCTTTCTATGTTGGTCTATTACCACCAGAACCCTTTCTCTGTTGGTCTACTGTATTACCACCAGAACCTTTTCTCTGTTGGTTTACAGTATTACCACCGGAACACTTTCTCTGTTTGTTTATTACCAACAGATCCCTTTCTCTGTTGGTCTACTGTATTACCAGTGGAACCCTTTCTCTGTATGTCTACTGTATTACCACCGGACCCCATTCTCTGTTTGTCTACTGTATTACCACCGGAACCCTTTCGATGTTGGTCTATTACCACCAGAACACTTTCTCTGTTGGTCTACTGTATTATCACGGGACCCTTTCTCTGTTGGTCTACTGTATTACCACCGGAACCCTTTCTCTGTTGGTCTATTACCAACGGCACCTTTTTCTCTGTTTGTCTACTGTATTATCAGCGGAACCATGTCTCTGTTGGTTTACTGTATTACCACCGGAACCCTTTCTCTGTTGGTCTACTGTATTATCAACGGAACACATTCTCTGTTGGTCTACTGTATTACCAGCGGAACCATGTCTCTGTTGGTTTACTGTATTACCACCGGAACCCTTTCTCTGTTGGTCTACTGTATTATCACCGGAACCCATTCTCTGTTGGTCTACTGTATTACCATCAGAACCCTTTCTCTGTTAGTCTGTTACCACCGGAACACTTTCTCTGTTGGTCTACTGTATTAACACCGGAACCCTTTCTCTGTTGGTCTATTACCACCGGAACCCTTTCTCTGTTGGGCTACTGTATTACCACCGGAACACTTTCTCTGTTGATCGACTGTATTACCAGAGGAGCAATTTATTCTGTTGTTCTACTGTTTAACCACCAAACCACCTTCTCTGTTGGTATACTGTATTAACACTGGAACCCTTTCTCTGTTGGTTTATTACCAACAGAACTCTTTCTCTGTTGGGCTACTGTATTACCAACAGAACCCTTTCTCTGATTGTCTACATTATTACCACCGGAACCCTTTCGTTTTTGGTCTATTACCACTGAAACCCTTTCTCTGTTTGACCACTGTATTACAAGCGGAACCCTTTCTCTGTTGATCTACTGTATTACGACCGGAACCCTTTCTCTGTTGGTAAATTACCACCGGAACCTTTTCTCCGTTGGTCTACTGTACTACCAGCAGAATCATTTCTCTGTTGGTCTACTCTATTACCACCGGAACACTCTCTCTGTTGATCTACTGTATAATCAGCGGAACCCTTTCGTTTTTGGTCTGTTATCACTGAAACCCTTTCTCTGTTTGACCACTGTATTACCACTAGAACCCTTTCTCTGTTGGTCTATTACCACCGGAACCCTCTCTCTGTTGGACAATTACCACCGGAACCCTTCTCTGTTGGTCTACTGTATAATCAGCGGAACCCTTTCTCTGTTGGTCTACTGTATTACCACCAGACCCCATTCTCTGTTTGTCTACTGTATTACAACCGGAACCCTTTCTCTGTTGGTCTATTACCACCAGAACCCTTTCTCTGTTGGTCTACTGTATTACCACCGGAACCCTTTCTCTATTGGTCTACTACCAAAAGAACCATTTCTCTGTTGATCTACTGTATTATCACCGGAACCCTTTCTCTGTTGGTTTACTGTATTACCACCGGAACTTTTCTCTGTTGGTCTATTACCACCAGAACCCTTTCTCTGTTGGTCTATTACCACCAGAAGCCTTTCTCTGTAGGTCTACTGGATTACCACTGGAATCATTTCTCTGTTGGTCTGTCTCCACCGGAACCCTTTCTCTGTGGGTTACTGTATTTCCACCGGAATCCATTCTCTGTTGGTGTATTACCACAAGAACCCTTTCTCTGTTGGTCTACCGTATTATCACCGGAACCCATTCTCTGTTGGTTTGCTGTAATACCACCGGAACACTTTCTCTGTTGGTCTATTACCATTGGATCCCTTTCTCTGTTGGTCTACTGTATTGCCAGTGGAACCCTTTATCTGTTGGTCTACTGTATTGCCACCGGAACCCTTTCTTTGTTGGTCTAGTACTAACCGGAACCCTTTCTAAGTTAGGCTACTGTATTACCAGCAGAACCCCTTCTCTGTTTGTCTACTGTATTACCACCAGACCCCATTCTCTGAATGTCTACTGTATTACCAAACGGAATCCTTTCTCTGTTGGTCTATTACCACCAGAACCCTTTCTCTGTTGGTTTACAGTATTACCACCGGAACACTTTCTCTGTTTGTTTATTACCAACAGATCCCTTTCTCTGTTGGTCTACTGTATTACACCGGAACACTTTCTCTGTTGGTCTACTACCACCGGAACCCTTTCTCTGTTGGATTACTGTATTACCACCGGAACCTTTTCTGTGTTGGTTTACTGTGTTACCACCGGAAACCTTTCTCTGTTGGTCTATTACCACCAGAACCCTTTCTCTGTTGGTCTACTGGATTACCACCGGAAGCCTTTCTCTGTTGGTCTATTACCACCGGAACCCTTTCTCTGTTGGTCTGTCTCCACCGGAACCCTTTCTCTGTTGGGTTACTGTATTACCACCGGAATCCATTCTCTGTTGGTCTATTACCACAAGAACCTTTTCTCCGTTGGTCTACTGTACTACCAGCAGAATCATTTCTCTGTTGGTCGACTCTATTACCACCGGAACACTCTCTCTGTTGATCTACTGTATAATCAGCGGAACCCTTTCGTTTTTGGTCTGTTATCACTGAAACCCTTTCTCTGTTTGACTACTGTATTACCACTAGAACCCTTTCTCTGTTGGTCTATTACCACCGGAACCCTCTCTCTGTTGGACTATTACCACCGGAACCCTTCTCTGTTGGTCTACTGTATAATCAGCGGAACCCTTTCTCTGTTGGTCTACTGTATTACCACCAGACCCCATTCTCTGTTGGTCTACTGTATTACACCGGAACACTTTCTCTGTTGGTCTACTACCACCGGAACCCTTTCTCTGTTGGATTACTGTATTACCACCGGAACCTTTTCTGTGTTGGTTTACTGTGTTACCACCGGAACCCTTTCTCTGTTGGTCTATTACCACCAGAACCCTTTCTCTGTTGGTCTGTCTCCACCGGAACCCTTTCTCTGTTGGGCTACTGTATTACCAGCAGAACCCCTTCTCTGTTTGTCTACTGTATTACCACCAGACCCCATTCTCTGAATGTCTACTGTATTACCAAACGGAATCCTTTCTATGTTGGTCTATTACCACCAGAACCCTTTCTCTGTTGGTCTACTGTATTACCACCAGAACCTTTTCTCTGTTGGTTTACAGTATTACCACCGGAACACTTTCTCTGTTTGTTTATTACCAACAGATCCCTTTCTCTGTTGGTCTACTGTATTACCAGTGGAACCCTTTTTCTGTATGTCTACTGTATTACCACCGGACCCCATTCTCTGTTTGTCTACTGTATTACCACCGGAACCCTTTCGATGTTGGTCTATTACCACCAGAACACTTTCTCTGTTGGTCTACTGTATTATCACGGGACCCTTTCTCTGTTGGTCTACTGTATTACCACCGGAACCCTTTCTCTGTTGGTCTATTACCAACGGCACCTTTTTCTCTGTTTGTCTACTGTATTATCAGCGGAACCATGTCTCTGTTGGTTTACTGTATTACCACCGGAACCCTTTCTCTGTTGGTCTACTGTATTATCAACGGAACACATTCTCTGTTGGTCTACTGTATTACCAGCGGAACCATGTCTCTGTTGGTTTACTGTATTACCACCGGAACCCTTTCTCTGTTGGTCTACTGTATTATCACCGGAACCCATTCTCTGTTGGTCTACTGTATTACCATCAGAACCCTTTCTCTGTTAGTCTGTTACCACCGGAACACTTTCTCTGTTGGTCTACTGTATTAACACCGGAACCCTTTCTCTGTTGGTCTATTACCACCGGAACCCTTTCTCTGTTGGGCTACTGTATTACCACCGGAACACTTTCTCTGTTGATCGACTGTATTACCAGAGGAGCAATTTATTCTGTTGTTCTACTGTTTAACCACCAAACCACCTTCTCTGTTGGTATACTGTATTAACACTGGAACCCTTTCTCTGTTGGTTTATTACCAACAGAACTCTTTCTCTGTTGGGCTACTGTATTACCAACAGAACCCTTTCTCTGATTGTCTACATTATTACCACCGGAACCCTTTCGTTTTTGGTCTATTACCACTGAAACCCTTTCTCTGTTTGACCACTGTATTACAAGCGGAACCCTTTCTCTGTTGATCTACTGTATTACGACCGGAACCCTTTCTCTGTTGGTAAATTACCACCGGAACCTTTTCTCCGTTGGTCTACTGTACTACCAGCAGAATCATTTCTCTGTTGGTCTACTCTATTACCACCGGAACACTCTCTCTGTTGATCTACTGTATAATCAGCGGAACCCTTTCGTTTTTGGTCTGTTATCACTGAAACCCTTTCTCTGTTTGACCACTGTATTACCACTAGAACCCTTTCTCTGTTGGTCTATTACCACCGGAACCCTCTCTCTGTTGGACAATTACCACCGGAACCCTTCTCTGTTGGTCTACTGTATAATCAGCGGAACCCTTTCTCTGTTGGTCTACTGTATTACCACCAGACCCCATTCTCTGTTTGTCTACTGTATTACAACCGGAACCCTTTCTCTGTTGGTCTATTACCACCAGAACCCTTTCTCTGTTGGTCTACTGTATTACCACCGGAACCCTTTCTCTATTGGTCTACTACCAAAAGAACCATTTCTCTGTTGATCTACTGTATTATCACCGGAACCCTTTCTCTGTTGGTTTACTGTATTACCACCGGAACTTTTCTCTGTTGGTCTATTACCACCAGAACCCTTTCTCTGTTGGTCTATTACCACCAGAAGCCTTTCTCTGTAGGTCTACTGGATTACCACTGGAATCATTTCTCTGTTGGTCTGTCTCCACCGGAACCCTTTCTCTGTGGGTTACTGTATTTCCACCGGAATCCATTCTCTGTTGGTGTATTACCACAAGAACCCTTTCTCTGTTGGTCTACCGTATTATCACCGGAACCCATTCTCTGTTGGTTTGCTGTAATACCACCGGAACACTTTCTCTGTTGGTCTATTACCATTGGATCCCTTTCTCTGTTGGTCTACTGTATTGCCAGTGGAACCCTTTATCTGTTGGTCTACTGTATTGCCACCGGAACCCTTTCTTTGTTGGTCTAGTACTAACCGGAACCCTTTCTAAGTTAGGCTACTGTATTACCAGCAGAACCCCTTCTCTGTTTGTCTACTGTATTACCACCAGACCCCATTCTCTGAATGTCTACTGTATTACCAAACGGAATCCTTTCTCTGTTGGTCTATTACCACCAGAACCCTTTCTCTGTTGGTTTACAGTATTACCACCGGAACACTTTCTCTGTTTGTTTATTACCAACAGATCCCTTTCTCTGTTGGTCTACTGTATTACACCGGAACACTTTCTCTGTTGGTCTACTACCACCGGAACCCTTTCTCTGTTGGATTACTGTATTACCACCGGAACCTTTTCTGTGTTGGTTTACTGTGTTACCACCGGAAACCTTTCTCTGTTGGTCTATTACCACCAGAACCCTTTCTCTGTTGGTCTACTGGATTACCACCGGAAGCCTTTCTCTGTTGGTCTATTACCACCGGAACCCTTTCTCTGTTGGTCTGTCTCCACCGGAACCCTTTCTCTGTTGGGTTACTGTATTACCACCGGAATCCATTCTCTGTTGGTCTATTACCACAAGAACCTTTTCTCCGTTGGTCTACTGTACTACCAGCAGAATCATTTCTCTGTTGGTCGACTCTATTACCACCGGAACACTCTCTCTGTTGATCTACTGTATAATCAGCGGAACCCTTTCGTTTTTGGTCTGTTATCACTGAAACCCTTTCTCTGTTTGACTACTGTATTACCACTAGAACCCTTTCTCTGTTGGTCTATTACCACCGGAACCCTCTCTCTGTTGGACTATTACCACCGGAACCCTTCTCTGTTGGTCTACTGTATAATCAGCGGAACCCTTTCTCTGTTGGTCTACTGTATTACCACCAGACCCCATTCTCTGTTTGTCTACTGTATTACAACCGGAACCCTTTCTCTGTTGGTCTATTACCACCAGAACCCTTTCTCTGTTGGTCTATTACCACCAGAAGCCTTTCTCTGTAGGTCTACTGGATTACCACCGGAATCATTTCTCTGTTGGTCTGTCTCCACCGGAACCCTTTCTCTGTTGGGTTACTGTATTTCCACCGGAATCCATTCTCTGTTGGTGTATTACCACAAGAACCCTTTCTCTGTTGGTCTACTGTAATACCACCAGAACCTTTTCTCTGTTGGTTTGCTGTAATACCACCGGAACACTTTCTCTGTAGGTCTACTGTATTACCAGTGGAACCCTTTATCTGTTGGTCTACTGTATTGCCACCGGAACCCTTTCTTTGTTGGTCTAGTACTAACCGGAACCCTTTCTAAGTTAGGCTACTGTATTACCAGCGGAACTCTTTCTCTGTTGGACTACTGTATTACCAGCAGAACCCCTTCTCTGTTTGTCTACTGTATTACCACCAGACCCCATTCTCTGAATGTCTACTGTATTACCAAACGGAATCCTTTCTATGTTGGTCTATTACCACCAGAACCCTTTCTCTGTTGGTCTACTGTATTACCACCAGAACCTTTTCTCTGTTGGTTTACAGTATTACCACCGGAACACTTTCTCTGTTTGTTTATTACCAACAGATCCCTTTCTCTGTTGGTCTACTGTATTACACCGGAACACTTTCTCTGTTGGTCTACTACCACCGGAACCCTTTCTCTGTTGGATTACTGTATTACCACCGGAACCTTTTCTGTGTTGGTTTACTGTGTTACCACCGGAACCCTTTCTCTGTTGGTCTATTACCACCAGAACCCTTTCTCTGTTGGTCTGTCTCCACCGGAACCCTTTCTCTGTTGGGCTACTGTATTACCAGCAGAACCCCTTCTCTGTTTGTCTACTGTATTACCACCAGACCCCATTCTCTGAATGTCTACTGTATTACCAAACGGAATCCTTTCTATGTTGGTCTATTACCACCAGAACCCTTTCTCTGTTGGTCTACTGTATTACCACCAGAACCTTTTCTCTGTTGGTTTACAGTATTACCACCGGAACACTTTCTCTGTTTGTTTATTACCAACAGATCCCTTTCTCTGTTGGTCTACTGTATTACACCGGAACACTTTCTCTGTTGGTCTACTACCACCGGAACCCTTTCTCTGTTGGATTACTGTATTACCACCGGAACCTTTTCTGTGTTGGTTTACTGTGTTACCACCGGAACCCTTTCTCTGTTGGTCTATTACCACCAGAACCCTTTCTCTGTTGGTCTACTGGATTACCACCGGAAGCCTTTCTCTGTTGGTCTATTACCACCGGAACCCTTTCTCTGTTGGTCTGTCTCCACCGGAACCCTTTCTCTGTTGGGTTACTGTATTACCACCGGAATCCATTCTCTGTTGGTCTATTACCACAAGAACCCTTTCTCTGTTGGTCTACCATATTATCACCGGAACCCATTCTCTGTTGGTTTGCTAAAATACCACCGGAACACTTTCTCTGTTGGTCTATTACTATTGGATCCCTTTCTCTGTTGGTCTACTGTATTACCAGTGGAACCCTTTCTTTGTTGGTCTAGTACTAACCAGAACCCTTTCTAAGTTCGGCTACTGTATTACCAGCAGAACTCTTTCTCTGGTGGGCTACTGTATTACACCGGAACACTTTCTCTGTTGGTCTACTACCACCGGAACCCTTTCTCTGTTGGATTACTGTATTACCACCGGAACCTTTTCTGTGTTGGTTTACTGTGTTACCACCGGAAACCTTTCTCTGTTGGTCTATTACCACCAGAACCCTTTCTCTGTTGGTCTACTGGATTACCACCGGAAGCCTTTCTCTGTTGGTCTATTACCACCGGAACCCTTTCTCTGTTGGTCTGTCTCCACCGGAACCCTTTCTCTGTTGGGTTACTGTATTACCACCGGAATCCATTCTCTGTTGGTCTATTACCACAAGAACCTTTTCTCCGTTGGTCTACTGTACTACCAGCAGAATCATTTCTCTGTTGGTCTACTCTATTACCACCGGAACACTCTCTCTGTTGATCTACTGTATAATCAGCGGAACCCTTTCGTTTTTGGTCTGTTATCACTGAAACCCTTTCTCTGTTTGACCACTGTATTACCACTAGAACCCTTTCTCTGTTGGTCTATTACCACCGGAACCCTCTCTCTGTTGGACTATTACCACCGGAACCCTTCTCTGTTGGTCTACTGTATAATCAGCGGAACCCTTTCTCTGTTGGTCTACTGTATTACCACCAGACCCCATTCTCTGTTTGTCTACTGTATTACAACCGGAACCCTTTCTCTGTTGGTCTATTACCACCAGAACCCTTTCTCTGTTGGTCTATTACCACCAGAAGCCTTTCTCTGTAGGTCTACTGGATTACCACCGGAATCATTTCTCTGTTGGTCTGTCTCCACCGGAACCCTTTCTCTGTTGGGTTACTGTATTTCCACCGGAATCCATTCTCTGTTGGTGTATTACCACAAGAACCCTTTCTCTGTTGGTCTACTGTAATACCACCAGAACCTTTTCTCTGTTGGTTTGCTGTAATACCACCGGAACACTTTCTCTGTTGGTCTATTACCATTGGATCCCTTTCTCTGTAGGTCTACTGTATTACCAGTGGAACCCTTTATCTGTTGGTCTACTGTATTGCCACCGGAACCCTTTCTTTGTTGGTCTAGTACTAACCGGAACCCTTTCTAAGTTAGGCTACTGTATTACCAGCGGAACTCTTTCTCTGTTGGACTACTGTATTACCAGCAGAACCCCTTCTCTGTTTGTCTACTGTATTACCACCAGACCCCATTCTCTGAATGTCTACTGTATTACCAAACGGAATCCTTTCTATGTTGGTCTATTACCACCAGAACCCTTTCTCTGTTGGTCTACTGTATTACCACCAGAACCTTTTCTCTGTTGGTTTACAGTATTACCACCGGAACACTTTCTCTGTTTGTTTATTACCAACAGATCCCTTTCTCTGTTGGTCTACTGTATTACACCGGAACACTTTCTCTGTTGGTCTACTACCACCGGAACCCTTTCTCTGTTGGATTACTGTATTACCACCGGAACCTTTTCTGTGTTGGTTTACTGTGTTACCACCGGAACCCTTCCTCTGTTGGTCTATTACCACCGGAACCCTTTCTCTGTTGATCTGTCTCCACCGGAACCCTTTCTCTGTTGGTCTATTACCACCAGAACCCTTTCTCTGTTGGTCTACTGGATTACCACCGGAAGCCTTTCTCTGTTGGTCTATTACCACCGGAACCCTTTCTCTGTTGGTCTGTCTCCACCGGAACCCTTTCTCTGTTGGGTTACTGTATTACCACCGGAATCCATTCTCTGTTGGTCTATTACCACAAGAACCCTTTCTCTGTTGGTCTACCATATTATCACCGGAACCCATTCTCTGTTGGTTTGCTAAAATACCACCGGAACACTTTCTCTGTTGGTCTATTACTATTGGATCCCTTTCTCTGTTGGTCTACTGTATTACCAGTGGAACCCTTTCTTTGTTGGTCTAGTACTAACCAGAACCCTTTCTAAGTTCGGCTACTGTATTACCAGCAGAACTCTTTCTCTGGTGGGCTACTGTATTACCAGCAGAACCCTTTCTCTGTTTGTCTACTGTATTACCACCAGACCCCATTCTCTGAATGTCTACTGTATTACCAAACGGAACCCTTTCTCTGTTGGTCTATTACCATCAGAACCCTTTCTCTGTTGGTCAACTGTATTACCACCGGAACCCTTTCTCTGTTGGTCGACTGTATTATCACTGGAACCCATTCTCTGTTGGTCTACTGTATTATCACCGGAACCCTTTCTCTGTTGGGCTACTGTATTACCACCAGAACCCTTTCTCTGTTGGTCTATTACCACCAGAACCCTTTCTCTCTATGTCTACTGTATTACCACTAGACTCCATTCTTTGTTTGTCTACTGTATTACCACCAGAACCCTTTCTCTGTATGTCTACTGTATTACCACTAGACTCCATTCTCTGTTTGTCTACTGTATAACCACCGGAACCCTGTCTCTGTTGGTCTATTACCACCAGAACACTTTCTCTGTTGGTCTACTGGATTACCACCGGAAGCCTTTCTCTATTAGCCTATTACCACCGGAATCATTTCTCTGTTGGTCTACTACCACCGGAACCCATTCTCTGTTGGATTACTGTATTACCACCAGAACCCTTTCTCTGTTGGTCTACTGGATTACCACCGGAAGCTTTTCTCTATTGGTCTATTACCACCGGAATAATTTCTCTGTTGGTCTGTCTCCAAAGAACCCTTTCTCTGTTGGGTTACTGTATTACCACCGGAATACTTTCTCTGTTTGTTTATTACCAAGAGATCCCTTTCTCTGTTGGTCTACTGTATTACACCGGAACACTTTCTCTGTTGGTCTACTACCACCGGAACCCTTTCTCTGTTGGATTACTGTATTACCACCGGAACCTTTTCTGTGTTGGTTTACTGTGTTACCACCGGAACCCTTTCTCTGTTGGTCTATTACCACCAGAACCCTTTCTCTGTTGGTCTGTCTCCACCGGAACCCTTTCTCTGTTGGGTTACTGTATTACCACCGGAATCCATTCTCTGTTGGTCTATTACCACAAGAACCCTTTCTCTGTTGGTCTACCATATTATCACCGGAACCCGTTCTCTGTTGGTTTGCTAAAATACCACCGGAACACTTTCTCTGTTGGTCTATTACCATTGGATCCCTTTCTCTGTTGGTCTACTGTATTAACAGTGGAACCCTTTCTTTGTTGGTCTAGTACTAACCAGAACCCTTTCTAAGTTCGGCTACTGTATTACCAGCGGAACTCTTTCTCTGTTGGGCTACTGTATTACCAGCAGAACCCTTTCTCTGTTTGTCTACTGTATTACCACCAGACCCCATTCTCTGAATGTCTACTGTATTACCAAACGGAACCCTTTCTCTGTTGGTCTATTACCACCAGAACCCTTTCTCTGTTGGTCAACTGTATTACCACCGGAACCCTTTCTCTGTTGGTCGAATGTATTATCACTGGAACCCATTCTCTGTTGGTCTACTGTATTACCATCAGAACCCTTTCTCTGGTAGTCTGTTACCACCGGAACCCTTTCTCTGTTGGGCTACTGTATTACCACCAGAACCCTTTCTCTGTTGGTCAACTGTATTACCCCCGGAACCCTTTCTCTGTTGGTCTATTACCACCAGAACCCTTTCTCTGTATGTCTACTGTAATACCACTAGACTCCATTCTCTGTTTGTCTACTGTATTACCACCAGAACCCTTTCTCTGTATGTCTACTGTAATACCACTAGACTCCATTCTCTGTTTGTCTACTGTATTACCACCGGAACCCTGTCTCTGTTGGTCTATTACCACCAGAACACTTTCTCTGTTTGTCTACTGTATTACCACCGGAACCCATTCTCTGTTGGATTACTGTATTACCAGCAGAACCCTTTCTCTGTTGGTCTACTGTATTACCACCGGAACCTTTTCTCGGTTGGTCTATTACCACCAGAACCCTTTCTCTGTTGGTCTACTGGATTACCACCGGAAGCCTTTCTCTATTGGTCTATTACCACCGGAATAATTTCTCTGTTGGTCTGTCTCCACCGGAACCCTTTCTCTGTTGGGTTACTGTATTACCACCGGAATCCATTCTCTGTTGGTCTATTACCACAAGAACCCTTTCTCTGTTGGTCTACCGTATTATCACCGGAACCCTTTATCTGTTGGTCTACTGTATTGCCACCGGAACCCTTTCTTTGTTGGTCGAGTACTAACCGGAACCCTTTCTAAGTTCGGCTACTGTATTACCAGCGGAAATCTTTCTCTGTTGTGTTACTGTATTACCACTGGAATCCTTTCTCTGTTGGTCTAATACCACAAGAACCCTTTCTCTGTTGGTCTACCGTATTATCACCGGAACCCATTTTCTGTTGGTTTGCTGTAATACCACCGGAACCCTTTCTCTATAGGTCTATTACCACTGGATCCCTTTCTCTGTTGGTCTACTGTATTACCAGCGGAACCCTTTCTCTGTTGGTCTAGTACCAACCGGAACCCTTTCTAAGTTCGGCTACTGTATTACCAGCAGAACTCTTTCTCTGTTGGTCTACTGTATTACCACCAGAACCCTTTCTCTGTTGGCCTACTGTATTATCACCGGAACCCATTCTCTGTTGGTCTACTGTATTACCACCGGAATCCATTCTCTGTTGGTCTATTACCATTGGATCCCTTTCTATGTTGGTCTACTGTATTACCAGTGGAACCCTTTATCTGTTGGTCTACTGTATTGCCACCGGAACCCTTTCTTTGTTGGTCTAGTACTAACCAGAACCCTTTCTAAGTTCGACAACTGTATTACCAGCGGAACTCTTTCTCTGTTGGGCTACTGTATTACCAGCAGAACCCTTTCTCTGTTTGTCTACTGTATTACCAAACGGAACCCTTTCTCCGTTGGTCTATTACCACCAGAACTCTTTCTCTTTTGGTCTACTGTATTACCACCAGAACCTTTTCTCTGTTGGTTTACTGTATTGCCACCGGAACCCTTTCTCTGTTGGTCTAGTACCAACCGGAACCCTTTCTAAGTTCGGCTACTGTATTACCAGCAGAACTCTTTCTCTGTTGGTCTACTGTATTACCAGTGGAACCCTTTCTCTGTGTGTCTACTGTATTACCACCGGACCCCATTCTCTGTTTGTCTACTGTATTACCACCGGAACCCTTTCGATGTTAGTCTATTAACACCAGAACCCTTTCTCTGTTGGTCTACTGTATTATCACGGGAACATTTTCTCTGTTGGTCTACTGGATTACCACCGGAACCCTTTCTCTGTTGGTCTATTACCAACAGCACCCTTTCTCTGTTGGTCTATTGTATTACCAGCGGAACCATGTCTCTGTTGGTTTACTGTATTACCACCAGAACCCTTTCTCTGTTGGTTTACAGTATTACCACCGGAACCATTTCTCTGTTGGTCTATTACCACCAGAAACCTTTCTCTGTTGGTCTACTGGATTACCACCGGAAGCCTTTCTCTATTGGTCTATTACCACTGGATCCCTTTCTCTGTTGGTGTACTGTATTACCAGCGGAAACCATTATCTGTTGGTCTACTGTATTGCCACTGGAACCCTTTCTCTGTTGGTCTAGTACCAACCGGAACCCTTTCTAAGTTCGGCTACTGTATTACCAGCGGAACTCTTTCTCTGTTGGGCTACTGTATTACCAGTGGAACCCTTTCTCTGTATGTCTACTGTATTACCACCGGACCCCATTCTCTGTTTGTCTACTGTATTACCACCGGAACCCTTTCGATGTTGGTCTATTACCACCAGAACCCTTTCTCTGTTGGTCTACTGTATTATCACGGGAACCATTTCTCTGTTGGTCTACTGTATTACCACCGGAATCCATTCTCTGTTGGTCTAGCACCAACCGGAACCCTTTCTAAGTTCGGCTACTGTATTACCAGCAGAACCCTTTCTCTGTTTGTCTACTGTATTACCACCAGACCCCATTCTCTGAATGTCTACTGTATTACCAAACGGAACCCTTCTCTGTTGGTCTATTACCACCAGAACCCTTTCTCTGTTGGTCTACAGTATTACCACCGGAACCATTTCTCTGTTGGTCTATTACCACCAGAAACCTTTCTCTGTTGGTCTACTGTATTACCACCGGAACCCTTTCTCTGTTGGTCTATTACCAACAGCACCCTTTCTCTGTTGGTCTATTGTATTACCAGCGGAACCATGTCTCTGTTGGTTTACTGTATTACCACCAGAACCCTTTCTCTGTTGGTCTACTGTATTATCACCGGAACCCATTCTCTGTTGGTCTACTGTATTACCACCGGAATCCATTCTCTGTGTGTCTATTACCATTGGATCCCTTTCTATGTTGGTCTACTGTATTGCCAGTGGAACCCTTTATCTGTTGGTCTACTGTATTGCCACCGGAACCCTTTCTTTGTTGGTCTAGTACTAACCAGAACCCTTTCTAAGTTCGGCAACTGTATTACCAGCGGAACTCTTTCTCTGTTGGGCTACTGTATTACCAGCAGAACCCTTTCTCTGTTTGTCTACTGTATTACCAAACGGAACCCTTTCTCCGTTGGTCTATTACCACCAGAAACCTTTCTCTGTTGGTCTACTGGATTACCACCGGAAGCCTTTCTCTATTGGTCTATTACCACTGGATCCCTTTCTCTGTTGGTCTACTGTATTACCAGCAGAAACCATTATCTGTTGGTCTACTGTATTGCCACTGGAACCCTTTCTCTGTTGGTCTAGTACCAACCGGAACCCTTTCTAAGTTCGGCTACTGTAGTACCAGCAGAACTCTTTCTCTGGTGGTCTACTGTATTACCAGTGGAACCCTTTCTCTGTATGTCTACTGTATTACCACCGGACCCCATTCTCTGTTTGTCTACTGTATTACCACCGGAACCCTTTCGATGTTGGTCTATTACCACCAGAACCCTTTCTCTGTTGGTCTACTGTATTATCACGGGAACCATTTCTCTGTTGGTCTACTGTATTACCACCGGAATCCATTTTCTGTTGGTCTAGTACCAACCGGAACCCTTTCTAAGTTCGGCTACTGTATTACCAGCAGAACCCTTTCTCTGTTTGTCTACTGTATTACCACCAGACCCCATTCTCTGAATGTCTACTGTATTACCAAACGGAACCCTTCTCTGTTGGTCTATTACCACCAGAACCCTTTCTCTGTTGGTCTACAGTATTACCACCGGAACCATTTCTCTGTTGGTCTATTACCACCAGAAACCTTTCTCTGTTGGTCTACTGGATTACCACCGGAAGCCTTTCTCTATTGGTATATAACCACTGGATCCCTTTCTCTGTTGGTCTACTGTATTACCAGCGGAAACCATTATCTGTTGGTCTACTGTATTGCCACTGGAACCCTTTCTCTGTTGGTCTAGTACCAACCGGAACCCTTTCTAAGTTCGGCTACTGTATTACCAGCGGAAATCTTTCTCTGTTGTGTTACTGTATTACCACTGGAATCCTTTCTCTGTTGGTCTAATACCACAAGAACCCTTTCTCTGTTGGTCTACCGTATTATCACCGGAACCCATTTTCTGTTGGTTTGCTGTAATACAACCGGAACCCTTTCTCTATAGGTCTATTACCACTGGATCCCTTTCTCTGTTGGTCTACTGTATTACCAGCGGAACCATTATCTGTTGGTCTACTGTATTGCCACCGGAACCATTTCTCTGTTGGTCTAGTACCAACCGGAACCCTTTCTAAGTTCGGCTACTGTATTACCAGCAGAACTCTTTCTCTGTTGGTCTACTGTATTACCAGTGGAACCCTTTCTCTGTGTGTCTACTGTATTACCACCGGACCCCATTCTCTGTCTGTCTACTGTATTACCACCGGAACCCTTTCGATGTTGGTCTATTAACACCAGAACCCTTTCTCTGTTGGTCTACTGTATTATCACGGGAACAATTTCTCTGTTGGTCTACTGTATTACCACCGGAACCCTTTCTCTGTTGGTCTATTACCAACAGCACCCTTTCTCTGTTGGTCTATTGTATTACCAGCGGAACCATGTCTCTGTTGGTTTACTGTATTACCACCAGAACCCTTTCTCTGTTGGTCTACTGTATTATCACCGGAACCCATTCTCTGTTGGTCTACTGTATTACCACCGGAATCCATTCTCTGTGTGTCTATTACCATTGGATCCCTTTCTATGTTGGTCTACTGTATTACCAGCGGAACTCTTTCTCTGTTGGGCTACTGTATTACCAGCAGAACCCTTTCTCTGTTTGTCTACTGTATTACCAAACGGAACCCTTTCTCCGTTGGTCTATTACCACCAGAACCCTTTCTCTGTTGGTCTACTGTATTACCACCAGAACCTTTTCTCTGTTGGTTTACAGTATCACCACCGGAACCATTTCTCTGTTGGTCTATTACCACCAGAAACCTTTCTCTGTTGGTCTACTGGATTGCCACTGGAACCCTTTCTCTGTTGGTCTAGTACCAACCGGAACCCTTTCTAAGTTCGGCTACTGTATTACCAGCAGAACTCTTTCTCTGGTGGTCTACTGTATTACCGGTGGAACCCTTTCTCTGTATGTCTACTGTATTACCACCGGACCCCATTCTGTGTTTGTCTACTGTATTACCACCGGAACCCTTTCGATGTTGGTCTATTACCACCAGAACCCTTTCTCTGTTGGTCTACTGTATTATCACGGGAACCATTTCTCTGTTGGTCTACTGTATTACCACCGGAATCCATTCTCTGTTGGTCTAGTACCAACCGGAACCCTTTCTAAGTTCGGCTACTGTATTACCAGCAGAACTCTTTCTCTGTTGGTCTACTGTATTACCAGTGGAACCCTTTCTCTGTGTGTCTACTGTATTACCACCGGACCCCATTCTCTGTTTGTCTACTGTATTACCACTGGAACCCTTTCGATGTTGGTCTATTACCACCAGAACCCTTTCTCTGTTGGTCTACTGTATTATCAGGGGAACGCATTCTCTGTTGGTCTACTGTATTACCACCGGAATCCATTCTCTGTGTGTCTATTACCATTGGATCCCTTTCTATGTTGGTCTACTGTATTGCCAGTGGAACCCTTTATCTGTTGGTCTACTGTATTGCCACCGGAACCCTTTCTTTGTTGGTCTAGTACTAACCAGAACCCTTTCTAAGTTCGGCAACTGTATTACCAGCGGAACTCTTTCTCTGTTGGGCTACTGTATTACCAGCAGAACCCTTTCTCTGTTTGTCTACTGTATTACCAAACGGAACCCTTTCTCCGTTGGTCTATTACCACCAGAACCCTTTCTCTGTTGGTCTACTGTATTACCACCAGAACCTTTTCTCTGTTGGTTTACAGTATTACCACCGGAACCATTTCTCTGTTGGTCCATTACCACCAGAAACCTTTCTCTGTTGGTCTACTGGATTACCACCGGAAACCATTATCTGTTGGACTACTGTATTGCCACTGGAACCCTTTCTCTGTTGGTCTAGTACCAACCGGAACCCTTTCTAAGTTCGGCTACTGTATTACCAGCAGAACTCTTTCTCTGGTGGTCTACTGTATTACCAGTGGAACCCTTTCTCTGTATGTCTACTGTATTACCACCGGACCCCATTCTCTGTTGGTCTACTGTATTACCACCGGAACCCTTTCGATGTTGGTCTATTACCACCAGAACCCTTTCTCTGTTGGTCTACTGTATTATCACGGGAGGGAACCATTTCTCTGTTGGTCTACTGTATTACCACCGGAATCCATTCTCTGTTGGTCTAGTACCAACCGGAACCCTTTCTAAGTTCGGCTACTGTATTACCAGCAGAACCCTTTCTCTGTTTGTCTACTGTATTACCACCAGACCCCATTCTCTGAATGTCTACTGTATTACCAAACGGAACCCTTCTCTGTTGGTCTATTACCACCAGAACCCTTTCTCTGTTGGTCTACAGTATTACCACCGGAACCATTTCTCTGTTGGTCTATTACCACCAGAAACCTTTCTCTGTTGGTCTACTGTATTACCACCGGAACCCTTTCTCTGTTGGTCTATTACCAACAGCACCCTTTCTCTGTTGGTCTATTGTATTACCAGCGGAACCATGTCTCTGTTGGTTTACTGTATTACCACCAGAACCCTTTCTCTGTTGGTCTACTGTATTATCACCGGAACCCATTCTCTGTTGGTCTACTGTATTACCACCGGAATCCATTCTCTGTGTGTCTATTACCATTGGATCCCTTTCTATGTTGGTCTACTGTATTGCCAGTGGAACCCTTTATCTGTTGGTCTACTGTATTGCCACCGGAACCCTTTCTTTGTTGGTCTAGTACTAACCAGAACCCTTTCTAAGTTCGGCAACTGTATTACCAGCGGAACTCTTTCTCTGTTGGGCTACTGTATTACCAGCAGAACCCTTTCTCTGTTTGTCTACTGTATTACCAAACGGAACCCTTTCTCCGTTGGTCTATTACCACCAGAACCCTTTCTCTGTTGGTCTACTGTATTACCACCAGAACCTTTTCTCTGTTGGTTTACAGTATTACCACCGGAACCATTTCTCTGTTGGTCTATTACCACCAGAAACCTTTCTCTGTTGGTCTACTGGATTACCACCGGAAGCCTTTCTCTATTGGTCTATTACCACTGGATCCCTTTCTCTGTTGGTCTACTGTATTACCAGCGGAAACCATTATCTGTTGGACTACTGTATTGCCACTGGAACCCTTTCTCTGTTGGTCTAGTACCAACCGGAACCCTTTCTAAGTTCGGCTACTGTATTACCAGCAGAACTCTTTCTCTGGTGGTCTACTGTATTACCAGTGGAACCCTTTCTCTGTATGTCTACTGTATTACCACCGGACCCCATTCTCTGTTGGTTTACTGTATTACCACCAGAACCCTTTCTCTGTTGGTCTACTGTATTATCACGGGAACCATTTCTCTGTTGGTCTACTGTATTACCACCGGAAGCCTTTCTCTATTGGTCTATTACCACTGGATCCCTTTCTCTGTTGGTCTACTGTATTGCCACCGGAACCCTTTCTCTGTTGGTCTAGTACCAACCGGAACCCTTTCTAAGTTCGGCTACTGTATTACCAGCAGAACTCTTTCTCTGTTGGTCTACTGTATTACCAGTGGAACCCTTTCTCTGTGTGTCTACTGTATTACCACCGGACCCCATTCTCTGTCTGTCTACTGTATTACCACCGGAACCCTTTCGATGTTGGTCTATTAACACCAGAACCCTTTCTCTGTTGGTCTACTGTATTATCACGGGAACAATTTCTCTGTTGGTCTACTGTATTACCACCGGAACCCTTTCTCTGTTGGTCTATTACCAACAGCACCCTTTCTCTGTTGGTCTATTGTATTACCAGCGGAACCATGTCTCTGTTGGTTTACTGTATTACCACCAGAACCCTTTCTCTGTTGGTCTACTGTATTATCACCGGAACCCATTCTCTATTGGTCTACTGTATTACCACCGGAATCCATTCTCTGTTGGTATATTACCATTGGATCCCTTTCTATGTTGGTCTACTGTATTACCAGTGGAACCCTTTATCTGTTGGTCTACTGTATTGCCACCGGAACCCTTTCTTTGTTGGTCTAGTACTAACCAGAACCCTTTCTAAGTTCGGCAACTGTATTACCAGCGGAACTCTTTCTCTGTTGGGCTACTGTATTACCAGCAGAACCCTTTCTCTGTTTGTCTACTGTATTACCAAACGGAACCCTTTCTCCGTTGGTCTATTACCAACAGAACCCTTTCTCTGTTGGTCTACTGTATTACCACCAGAACCTTTTCTCTGTTGGTTTACAGTATTACCACCGGAACCATTTCTCTGTTGGTCCATTACCACCAGAAACCTTTCTCTGTTGGTCTACTGGATTACCACCGGAAGCCTTTCTCTATTGGTCTTTTACCACTGGATCCCTTTCTCTGTTGGGTCTACTGTATTACCAGCGGAAACCATTATCTGTTGGACTACTGTATTGCCACTGGAACCCTTTCTCTGTTGGTCTAGTACCAACCGGAACCCTTTCTAAGTTCGGCTACTGTATTACCAGCAGAACTCTTTCTCTGGTGGTCTACTGTATTACCAGTGGAACCCTTTCTCTGTATATCTACTGTATTACCACCGGACCCCATTCTCTGTTGGTCTACTGTATTACCACCGGAACCCTTTCGATGTTGGTCTATTACCACCAGAACCCTTTCTCTGTTGGTCTACTGTATTATCACGGGAGGGAACCATTTCTCTGTTGGTCTACTGTATTACCACCGGAATCCATTCTCTGTTGGTCTAGTACCAACCGGAACCCTTTCTAAGTTTGGCTACTGTATTACCAGCAGAACCCTTTCTCTGTTTGTCTACTGTATTACCACCAGACCCCATTCTCTGAATGTCTACTGTATTACCAAACGGAACCCTTCTCTGTTGGTCTATTACCACCAGAACCCTTTCTCTGTTGGTCTACAGTATTACCACCGGAACCATTTCTCTGTTGGTCTATTACCACCAGAAACCTTTCTCTGTTGGTCTACTGTATTACCACCGGAACCCTTTCTCTGTTGGTCTATTACCAACAGCACCCTTTCTCTGTTGGTCTACTGTATTATCACGGGAACCATTTCTCTGTTGGTCTACTGTATTACCACCGGAATCCATTCTCTGTTGGTCTAGTACCAACCGGAACCCTTTCTAAGTTCAGCTACTGTATTACCAGCAGAACTCTTTCTCTGTTGGTCTACTGTATTACCAGTGGAACCCTTTCTCTGTGTGTCTACTGTATTACCAAACGGAACCCTTTCTCCGTTGGTCTATTACCACCAGAACCCTTTCTCTGTTGGTCTACTGTATTACCACCAGAACCTTTTCTCTGTTGGTTTACAGTATTACCACCGGAACCATTTCTCTGTTGGTCTATTACCACCAGAAACCTTTCTCTGTTGGTCTACTGGATTACCACCGGAAGCCTTTCTCTATTGGTCTATTACCACTGGATCCCTTTCTCTGTTGGTCTACTGTATTACAAGCGGAAACCATTATCTGTTGGTCTACTGTATTGCCACTGGAACCCTTTCTCTGTTGGTCTAGTACCAACCGGAACCCTTTCTAAGTTCGGCTACTGTATTACCAGCAGAACTCTTTCTTGGGTGGTCTACTGTATTACCAGTGGAACCCTTTCTCTGTATGTCTACTGTATTACCACCGGACCCCATTCTCTGTTTGTCTACTGTATTACCACCTGAACCCTTTCGATGTTGGTCTATTACCACCAGAACCCTTTCTCTGTTGGTCTACTGTATTATCACGGGAACCATTTCTCTGTTGGTCTACTGTATTACCACCGGAACCCTTTCTCTGTTGGTCTAGTACCAACCGGAACCCTTTCTAAGTTCGGCTACTGTATTACCAGCGGAACTCTTTCTCTGTTGGTCTACTGTATTACCAGTGGAACCCTTTCTCTGTGTGTCTACTGTATTACCACCGGACCCCATTCTCTGTCTGTCTACTGTATTACCACCGGAACCCTTTCGATGTTGGTCTATTACCACCAGAACCCTTTCTCTGTTGGTCTACTGTATTATCACGGGAACCATTTCTCTGTTGGTCTACTGTATTACCACCGGAATCCATTCTCTGTTGGTCTAGTACCAACCGGAACCCTTTCTAAGTTTGGCTACTGTATTACCAGCAGAACTCTTTCTCTGTTGGTCTACTGTATTACCAGTGGAACCCTTTCTCTGTGTGTCTACTGTATTACCACCGGACCCCATTCTCTGTTTGTCTACTGTATTACCACCGGAACCCTTTCGATGTTGGTCTATTAACACCAGAACCCTTTCTCTGTTTGTCTACTGTATTATCACGGGAACCATTTCTCTGTTGGTCTACTGTATTACCACCGGAACCCTTTCTCTGTTGGTCTATTACCAACAGCACCCTTTCTCTGTTGGTCTATTGTATTACCAGCGGAACCATGTCTCTGTTGGTTTACTGTATTACCACCAGAACCCTTTCTCTGTTGGTCTACTGTATTATCACCGGAACCCATTCTCTATTGGTCTACTGTATTACCACCGGAATCCATTCTCTGTTGGTCTATTACCATTGGATCCCTTTCTATGTTGGTCTACTGTATTACCAGTGGAACCCTTTATCTGTTGGTCTACTGTATTGCCACCGGAACCCTTTCTTTGTTGGTCTAGTACTAACCAGAACCCTTTCTAAGTTCGGCAACTGTATTACCAGCGGAACTCTTTCTCTGTTGGGCTACTGTATTACCAGCAGAACCCTTTCTCTGTTTGTCTACTGTATTACCAAACGGAACCCTTTCTCCGTTGGTCTATTACCACCAGAACCCTTTCTCTGTTGGTCTACTGTATTACCACCAGAACCTTTTCTCTGTTGGTTTACAGTATTACCACCGGAACCATTTCTCTGTTGGTCTATTACCACCAGAAACCTTTCTCTGTTGGTCTACTGGATTACCACCGGAAGCCTTTCTCTATTGGTCTATTACCACTGGATCCCTTTCTCTGTTGGTCTACTGTATTACCAGCGGAAACCATTATCTGTTGGTCTACTGTATTGCCACTGGAACCCTTTCTCTGTTGGTCTAGTACCAACCGGAACCCTTTCTAAGTTCGGCTACTGTATTACCAGCAGAACTCTTTCTCTGGTGGTCTACTGTATTACCAGTGGAACCCTTTCTCTGTATGTCTACTGTATTACCACCGGACCCCATTCTCTGTTTGTCTACTGTATTACCACCGGAACCCTTTCGATGTTGGTCTATTACCACCAGAACCCTTTCTCTGTTGGTCTACTGTATTATCACGGGAAACATTTCTCTGTTGGTCTACTGTATTACCACCGGAATCCATTCTCTGTTGGTCTAGTACCAACCGGAACCCTTTCTAAGTTCGGCTACTGTATTACCAGCAGAACTCTTTCTCTGTTGGTCTACTGTATTACCAGTGGAACCCTTTCTCTGTGTGTCTACTGTATTACCAAACGGAACCCTTTCTCCGTTGGTCTATTACCACCAGAACCCTTTCTCTGTTGGTCTACCGTATTACCACCAGAACCTTTTCTCTGTTGGTTTACAGTATTACCACCGGAACCATTTCTCTGTTGGTCTATTACCACCAGAAACCTTTCTCTGTTGGTCTACTGGATTACCACCGGAAGCCTTTCTCTATTGGTCTATTACCACTGGATCCCTTTCTCTGTTGGTCTACTGTATTACCAGCGGAAACCATTATCTGTTGGTCTACTGTATTGCCACTGGAACCCTTTCTCTGTTGGTCTAGTACCAACCGGAACCCTTTCTAAGTTCGGCTACTGTATTACCAGCAGAACTCTTTCTCTGTTGGTCTACTGTATTACCAGTGGAACCCTTTCTCTGTGTGTCTACTGTATTACCACCGGACCCCATTCTCTGTTTGTCTACTGTATTACCACCGGAACCCTTTCGATGTTGGTCTATTAACACCAGAACCCTTTCTCTGTTGGTCTACTGTATTATCACGGGAACCATTTCTCTGTTGGTCTACTGTATTACCACCGGAACCCTTTCTCTGTTGGTCTATTACCAACAGCACCCTTTCTCTGTTGGTCTATTGTATTACCAGCGGAACCATGTCTCTGTTGGTTTACTGTATTACCAGTGGAACCCTTTCTCTGTTCGTCTACTGTATTATCACCGGAACCCATTCTCTATTGGTCTACTGTATTACCACCGGAATCCATTCTCTGTTGGTCTATTACCATTGGATCCCTTTCTATGTTGGTCTACTGTATTACCAGTGGAACCCTTTATCTGTTGGTCTACTGTATTGCCACCGGAACCCTTTCTTTGTTGGTCTAGTACTAACCAGAACCCTTTCTAAGTTCGGCAACTGTATTACCAGCGGAACTCTTTCTCTGTTGGGCTACTGTATTACCAGCAGAACCCTTTCTCTGTTTGTCTACTGTATTACCAAACGGAACCCTTTCTCCGTTGGTCTATTACCACCAGAACCCTTTCTCTGTTGGTCTACTGTATTACCACCAGAACCTTTTCTCTGTTGGTTTACAGTATTACCACCGGAACCATTTCTCTGTTGGTCTATTACCACCAGAACCCTTTCTCTGTTGGTCCACTGTATTACCACCAGAACCCTTTGTCTGTTGGTCTAATACCACAGGAACCCTTTCTCTGTTGGACTACTGTAATACCACCGGAAACCTTTCTCTGTTGGTCTACTGCAATACCAGCAGAACCCTTTCTCTGTTGGTCTATTACCACCAGAACCCTTTCTCTGTTAGTTTACTGTATTACCACCAGAACCCTTTCTCTGTTAGTTTACTGTATTACCACCGGAACCCTTTCGATGTTGGTCTATTACCACCAGAACCCTTTCTCTGTTGGTCTACTGTATTATAACTGGAACCATTTCTCTGTTGGTTTACTGTATTATCACCGGAACCCTTTCTCTGTTTGTCTATTACCATCGCAATCCTTTCTCTGTTGGTCTACTGCATTACCAGCGGAACTATTTCTCTGTTGGTCTATTACCACCAGAACCCTTTCTCTGTTGGTCTACTGTATTATAACTGGAACCATTTCTCTGTTGGTTTACTGTATTATCACCGGAACCCTTTCTCTGTTTGTCTATTACCATCGCAATCCTTTCTCTGTTGGTCTACTGCATTACCAGTGGAACCCTTTCTCTGTTGGGTTACTGTATTACCACCTGAACCCTTTCTCTGTTGGTCTACTGTATTACCACCGGAACCCTTTCTCTATTGGTCTATTACCACTGGATCCCTTTCTCTGTTGGTCTACTGTATTACCAGCGGAAACCATTTTCTGTTGGTCTACTGTATTGCCACTGGAACCCTTTCTCTGTTGGTCTAGTACCAACCGGAACCCTTTCTAAGTTCGGCTACTGTATTACCAGCAGAACTCTTTCTCTGGTGGTCTACTGTATTACCACCGGAACCCTTTCTCTGTATGTCTACTGTATTACCACCGGACCCCATTCTCTGTTTGTCTACTGTATTACCACCTGAACCCTTTCGATGTTGGTCTATTACCACCAGAACCCTTTCTCTGTTGGTCTACTGTATTATCACGGGAACCATTTCTCTGTTGGTCTACTGTATTACCACCGGAATCCATTCTTTGTTGGTCTAGTACCAACCGGAACCCTTTCTAAGTTCGGCTACTGTATTACCAGCAGAACTCTTTCTCTGTTGGTCTACTGTATTACCAGTGGAACCCTTTCTCTGTGTGTCTACTGTATTACCACCGGACCCCATTCTCTGTTTGTCTACTGTATTACCACCGGAACCCTTTCGATGTTGGTCTATTAACACCAGAACCCTTTCTCTGTTGGTCTACTGTATTATCACGGGAACCATTTCTCTGTTGGTCTACTGTATTACCACCGGAACCCTTTCTCTGTAGGTCTATTACCAACAGCACCCTTTCTCTGTTGGTCTATTGTATTACCAGCGGAACCATGTCTCTGTTGGTTTACTGTATTACCAGTGGAACCCTTTCTCTGTTGGTCTACTGTATTATCACCGGAACCCATTCTCTATTGGTCTACTGTATTACCACCGGAATCCATTCTCTGTTGGTCTATTACCATTGGATCCCTTTCTATGTTGGTCTACTGTATTACCAGTGGAACCCTTTATCTGTTGGTCTACTGTATTGCCACCGGAACCCTTTCTTTGTTGGTCTAGTACTAACCAGAACCCTTTCTAAGTTCGGCAACTGTATTACCAGCGGAACTCTTTCTCTGTTGGGCTACTGTATTACCAGCAGAACCCTTTCTCTGTTTGTCTACTGTATTACCAAACGGAACCCTTTCTCCGTTGGTCTATTACCACCAGAACCCTTTCTCTGTTGGTCTACTGTATTACCACCAGAACCTTTTCTCTGTTGGTTTACAGTATTACCACCGGAACCATTTCTCTGTTGGTCTATTACCACCAGAACCCTTTCTCTGTTGGTCCACTGTATTACCACCAGAACCCTTTGTCTGTTGGTCTAATACCACAGGAACCCTTTCTCTGTTGGACTACTGTAACACCAGCAGAACCCTTTCTCTGTTAGTTTACTGTATTACCACCAGAACCCTTTCTCTGTTAGTTTACTGTATTACCACCGGAACCCTTTCGATGTTGGTCTATTACCACCAGAACCCTTTCTCTGTTGGTCTACTGTATTATAACTGGAACCATTTCTCTGTTGGTTTACTGTATTATCACCGGAACCCTTTCTCTGTTTGTCTATTACCATCGCAATCCTTTCTCTGTTGGTCTACTGCATTACCAGCGGAACTATTTCTCTGTTGGTCTGTTACCACCGGAACCCTTTCTCTGTTGGGTTACTGTATTACCACCTGAACCCTTTCTCTGTTGGTCTACTGTATTACCACCGGAACCCTTTCTCTGTTTGTCTATTACCATTGCAACCCTTTCTCTGTTGGTCTACTACATTACCAGCGGAACTATTTCTCTGTTGGTCTGTTACCAGCGGAACCCTTTCTCTGTCGGTCTACTGTATTACCACCTGAACCCTTTCTCTGTTGGTCTACTGTATTACCACCAGACCCCATTCTCTGTTTGTCTACTTTATTACCACCGGAACCCTTTCATTGTTGGTCTATTACCACCAGAACCCTTTCTCTGTTGGTCTACTGTATTATCACCGGAACCATTTCTGTTGGTCTACTGTATTACCACAAGAACCCTTTCTCTGTTGGTCTATTACCAACGGAACCCTTTCTCTGTTGGTCTACTGTATTACAACTGGAACTCTGTCTCTGTTGGTTTACTGTATTACCACCGGAACCCTTTCTCTGCTGGTCTACTGTATTACCAGTAGAACCCTTTCTCTGTTAGTCTGTTACCACCGGAACCCTTTCTCTGTTGGGCTACTGTATAACCACCAGAACCCTTTCTCTGTTGTTCAACTGTATTACCAGCGGAACGCTTTCTCAGTTGGTCTTCTGTATTACCACCGGACCCTTTCTCTGTTGGTCTACTACCACCAGAACCCGTTCTCTGTTGGTCTATTGTATTACCACCGGAACCCTTTCTCTGTTGGTCTGCTGTATTACCACCGGAACCCTTTCTCTGTGGGTCTACTGTATTACGAGCGGAACCCTTTCTCTGTATGTCTACTGTATTACCACCAGACCCCATTCTCTGTCTGTCTACTGAATTACCATCATAACCCTTTCTATGTTGGTCTATTACCACCAGAACCCTTTCTCTGTTGGTCTGCTGTATTACCAACGTAACCCTTTCTCTGTTGGTCTACTGTATTACCACCGGAACCCATTCTCTGTTGGTCTACTACCACCGGAACCCTTTCTCTGTTGGATTACTGTATTACCAGCAGAACCCTTTCTTTGTTGGTCTACTGTATTACCACCGGAACCCTTTCTCTGTTGTTCTATTACCACCAGAACTCTTTCTCTGTTGGTCTACTGGATTATCACCGGAACCATTTCTCTGTTGGTCTACTGGATTACCACCAGAACCTTTTCTCTATTGGTCTATTACCACCGGAACCATTTCTCTGTTGGGTTACTGTATTACCACCGGAACCCTTTCTATGTTGGTCTATTACCAACAGAACCCTTTCTCTGTTTGGTCTACTGTATTATCACCGGAACCATTTCTCTGTTGGTCTACTGTATTACCACCAGAACCTTTTCTCTTTTGGTCTATTACCAACGGAACACTTTCTCATTTGGTCTACTGTATTACCAGCGGAACCATGTCTCTGTTGGTTTACTGAATTACCACAGGAACCCTTTCTCTGTTGGTCTACTGTATTACCACCAGACCATTTTCTCTGTTGGTCTACTGTATTACCGTCAGAACCCTTTCTCTGTTAGTCTGTTACCACCGGAACCCTTTCTCTGTTGGGCTACTGTATTACCACCAGAACCCTTTCTCTGTTGGTCAACTGTACTACCAGGGAACCCTTTCTCTGTTAGTCTACTTTCTTACCACCGGAACCCTTTCTCTGTTGGTCTATTACCACCAGAACCCTTTCTCTGCTGGTCTACTGTATTACCACCGGAACCCTTTCTCTGTTGGTCTATTACTACTGGAACTTTTTCTCTGTTGTTTTACTGTATTACCACCAGAACCCTTTCTCTGTTGGTCAACTGTACTACCAGGGAACCCTTTCTCTGTTAGTCTACTTTATTACCACCGGAACCCTTTCTCTGTTGGTCTATTACCACCATAACCCTTTCTCTGCTGGTCTACTGTATTACCACCGGAACCCTTTCTCTGTTGGTCTGCTGTATTACCACCGGAACCCTTTCTCTGTGGGTCTACTGTATTACGAGCGGAACCCTTTCTCTGTATGTCTACTGTATTACCACCAGACCCCATTCTCTGTCTGTCTACTGAATTACCATCATAACCCTTTCTATGTTGGTCTATTACCACCAGAACCCTTTCTCTGTTGGTCTGCTGTATTACCAACGTAACCCTTTCTCTGTTGGTCTACTGTATTACCACCGGAACCCATTCTCTGTTGGTCTACTACCACCGGAACCCTTTCTCTGTTGGATTACTGTATTACCAGCAGAACCCTTTCTTTGTTGGTCTACTGTATTACCACCGGAACCCTTTCTCTGTTGTTCTATTACCACCAGAACTCTTTCTCTGTTGGTCTACTGGATTATCACCGGAACCATTTCTCTGTTGGTCTACTGGATTACCACCGGAAGCCTTTCTCTATTGGTCTATTACCACCGGAACCATTTCTCTGTTGGGTTACTGTATTACCACCGGAACCCTTTCTATGTTGGTCTATTACCAACAGAACCCTTTCTCTGTTTGGTCTACTGTATTATCACCGGAACCATTTCTCTGTTGGTCTACTGTATTACCACCAGAACCTTTTCTCTTTTGGTCTATTACCAACGGAACACTTTCTCATTTGGTCTACTGTATTACCAGCGGAACCATGTCTCTGTTGGTTTACTGTATTACCACAGGAACCCTTTCTCTGTTGGTCTACTGTATTACCACCAGACCATTTTCTCTGTTGGTCTACTGTATTACCGTCAGAACCCTTTCTCTGTTAGTCTGTTACCACCGGAACCCTTTCTCTGTTGGGCTACTGTATTACCACCAGAACCCTTTCTCTGTTGGTCAACTGTACTACCAGGGAACCCTTTCTCTGTTAGTCTACTTTCTTACCACCGGAACCCTTTCTCTGTTGGTCTATTACCACCAGAACACTTTCTCTGCTGGTCTACTGTATTACCACCGGAACCCTTTCTCTGTTGGTCTATTACTACTGGAACTTTTTCTCTGTTGTTTTACTGTATTACCACCAGAACCCTTTCTCTGTTGGTCAACTGTACTACCAGGGAACCCTTTCTCTGTTAGTCTACTTTATTACCACCGGAACCCTTTCTCTGTTGGTCTATTACCACCATAACCCTTTCTCTGCTGGTCTACTGTATTACCACCGGAACCCTTTCTCTGTTGGTCTGCTGTATTACCACCGGAACCCTTTCTCTGTGGGTCTACTGTATTACGAGCGGAACCCTTTCTCTGTATGTCTACTGTATTACCACCAGACCCCATTCTCTGTCTGTCTACTGAATTACCATCATAACCCTTTCTATGTTGGTCTATTACCACCAGAACCCTTTCTCTGTTGGTCTGCTGTATTACCAACGTAACCCTTTCTCTGTTGGTCTACTGTATTACCACCGGAACCCATTCTCTGTTGGTCTACTACCACCGGAACCCTTTCTCTGTTGGATTACTGTATTACCAGCAGAACCCTTTCTTTGTTGGTCTACTGTATTACCACCGGAACCCTTTCTCTGTTGTTCTATTACCACCAGAACTCTTTCTCTGTTGGTCTACTGGATTATCACCGGAACCATTTCTCTGTTGGTCTACTGGATTACCACCGGAAGCCTTTCTCTATTGGTCTATTACCACCGGAACCATTTCTCTGTTGGGTTACTGTATTACCACCGGAACCCTTTCTATGTTGGTCTATTACCAACAGAACCCTTTCTCTGTTTGGTCTACTGTATTATCACCGGAACCATTTCTCTGTTGGTCTACTGTATTACCACCAGAACCTTTTCTCTTTTGGTCTATTACCAACGGAACACTTTCTCATTTGGTCTACTGTATTACCAGCGGAACCATGTCTCTGTTGGTTTACTGTATTACCACAGGAACCCTTTCTCTGTTGGTCTACTGTATTACCACCAGACCATTTTCTCTGTTGGTCTACTGTATTACCGTCAGAACCCTTTCTCTGTTAGTCTGTTACCACCGGAACCCTTTCTCTGTTGGGCTACTGTATTACCACCAGAACCCTTTCTCTGTTGGTCAACTGTACTACCAGGGAACCCTTTCTCTGTTAGTCTACTTTCTTACCACCGGAACCCTTTCTCTGTTGGTCTATTACCACCAGAACCCTTTCTCTGCTGGTCTACTGTATTACCACCGGAACCCTTTCTCTGTTGGTCTATTACTACTGGAACTTTTTCTCTGTTGTTTTACTGTATTACCACCAGAACCCTTTCTCTGTTGGTCAACTGTACAACCAGGGAACCCTTTCTCTGTTAGTCTACTTTATTACCACCGGAACCCTTTCTCTGTTGGTCTATTACCACCAGAACCCTTTCTCTGTTGGTCTATTACCACCATAACCCTTTCTCTGCTGGTCTACTGTATTACCACCGGAACCCTTTCTCTGTTGGGCCATTACTACTGGAAACATTTCTCTGTTGGTTTACTCTATTACCACCGGAACCCTTTCTCTGTTGGTCTATTACCACCAGAACCCTTTCTCTGTTGGTCTATTACCACCGGAACCCTTTCTCTGTTGGGTTACTGCATTACCACCGGAGCCCTTACTCTGTTGGTCTACTGTATTACCACTGGAACCCTTTCTCTGTGGGTCTACTTCATTACCACAGGGAACCCTTTCTCTATTGGTCTATTACCACCGGAACTATTTCTCTGTTGGTCTGTTACCACCGGAACCCTATCTCTGTTGGTCTATTACCACCGGAACCATTTTATGTTGGTTTACTGTATTACCACCGGAACCATTTCTCTGTTGGTCTATTATTACCGGAACCATTTCTCTTTTGGTTTACTGTATTACCACCGGAACCCTTTCTCCGTTTGTCTACTGTATTACCAGCGGAACCCTTTCTCTGTTGGTCTATTACCACCGGAACTCTTTCTCTGTTGGGTTACTGTATTACCACCGGAACCCTTTCTCTGTTGGTCTACTTTATTTCGACCGGAACCCTTTCTCTGTTGGTCTATTACCACCGGAACCATTTCTCTGTGGGTTTACTGTATTACCAGCGGAACCCTTTCTCTGTGTGTCTACTGTATTACCAGCGGAACCCTTTCTCTGTTGGTCTATTACCACCGGAACTCTTTCTCTGTTGGTCTACTGTATTATCACCGGAACCCTTTCTCTGTTGGTCTATTACCACCGGAACCCTTTCTGTTGGGCTAATATTACCACCAGAACCCTTTCTCTGTTGGTCTATTACCACCGGAACCCTTTCTGTTGGGCTAATATTACCACCAGAACCCTTTCTCTGTTGGTCTATTACCACCGGAACCTTTCATCTGTCCGGAAAGAGCTTTGAGGCTGAATCAATTAAGTCTATATATGAGGTATTCTTCACCTCTAACAGATATTCATGTGCTGTATTTTCATAGTCCTCTGCTCTAATCTCCCACTGAATTTCTCTGGCAATGTAAGTTACCCAGATTTAATATGTCTGTTTTAGAGCTATTGACTGAGTGGCACTCTAATGCCATCATTTAAGCTACAATTAAATATTCAATTTGGTTCATGTTGAATGAAAAATCCTCATTGGGAAGTGTAACGAACGTCTGTTGAAGAAGGTGTGGACCAAAGCGCAGCGTGGTAAGTGTTCATGCTTTTATTTCAGAACTGAACACAAAAACAAAAATAACCAAAGAATAAATGAGAACCGAAACAGTCCCGTCAGGTGCAGAAACACAAAACAGAAAATAACTACCCACAAAAACCATATGGAAAAAAGCTACCTAAGTATGGTTCTCAATCAGAGACAACGATAGACAGCTGCCTCTGATTGAGAACCACACCCAGCCAAACACAAAGAAATACTAAACATAGAAAAGGAACATAGAATGCCCACCCAAATCACATCCTGACCAAACCAAAATAGAGACATAAAAAGCTCTCTACGGTCAGGGCGTGACAGGAAGACATTCTATTTGACCCCGTCCCTGACTCTCTGATTGAACCGGGCTGAAACATTAGGACACTAGTGGATGTTGGGGTTGACAACCATTTTTTGCGGAGCATTCAGAGGACATAATGACTGTAGCAGCACTGTATATGTTATTAAAAACAAAAAACTATAGTTTGAAACTTAAGCAACCTACATACACATTGTAAACAAGTACAATAGACCAAAATAACTACTGTAGTAGGTCAAATGTGTGTGCTGGAAAACCTTGGTATAGCATAGGTGGAGTAGGCATTGTGGTGCTCATGTGAATTTCCTTTATTTTTTGGTTTCAGACCAATGCCTACGTCTCACTTAAAACTGAGCTTTTTGTTTTTAATTGCCATGGATTTTACACCAGAAGGTGATCATGCAACATTTTTCATACAACAGCTTAACAGCAATACAAGTTAAGTAAAAGTAAACAATAATGACAAATGGCAACATAAATAATGTAGTTATTAGAAATGATATTAATAGCTGATTGTCCAGAGGGAAGACAAAAAACAGAAACCCCTTCAAGCCAATAGGTAGTAAAACTGGAAAACATTTCCCTGATCTCGTTTAACAAGGCAATCAACAAAGCTCCTGGAAAATACACAAATAATCAACATGTAGCCTACCCATTAACTATTTACATACATTATTGACTGTCACATTAGGTCGCTCAGTGAGCAAGGCATGAAATGGAACAAACTGCTCGGTGTTCTGGGCCAGCAGAGGGCCTGTGCTGCTTCTCCCCCTGACATCTTAGTCATCCACCTCGGTAGAAACGACTTGGGATACACCAAGGGGTCAGCACTGGTGCGGCAGGTGTGTGGATTTAGAGGTGGTCATCCGAATGTTTCCCGGGACAACAGTGGTCTTCTCTGACATCGCGCAGAGGCGCTAGATGTTCCAGTGGGACCATTAGATAAACAAGTGCAATCAGTGCCGTCAATCAGCCAGTGTATGCATTTCAGGGAATTCTCCACCCTGACATTAAGAAGTGTGTCCCTGGGATGTACCGTAGGGGTAGAGTGCATCTGACGGAAGAGGGCAATGACGTATTACTTGAGAGATGAGAGTTGGTATCTCCATTCTCCACCGTTCTCTCCTCCGTAGTAACAAGACAGAGAACGGTGCAATTGCAGCCAACAAATCCGGGCGTTCTTGCATGTGGGCATTAATGCATCTGCAGGAACCCCTCTTTATACTTATACTTATACTTATAATTGGTCAATATTTACGCTAGGACCCGGTACACTGGCGGGAGGGCTCCAGTATAATAGGTGGTGGTAATGCACCATAACATTGGATGCTAACCGCCAATAAACACCACAGAAGAAGACGAGGGGGCGACAACACCAGTAGCTAGCTAGGACAATGGTAGACAGTGTCCTTCCCTCTCGCCTTTCGGGCACGTTTTCGACGGCGAGGGCAGGTGTTCGGCAGTCGTTAGCAAAAGACACTGGGTGCTAGTTAGCTAGCTTGGACTCCGGTACAGGGCAGGCGGGATAGGTAGCTAGCTAACTAACGATAGCTAAGACATCAGTAGACAGTGTCCTTTACCCCCGCCTGTCGGGCACTGCTTTCCCGCAGTTCTGTTAACAACAGCGAGGACAGGCGGGAGCAAAGGACACAGTGTGCTAGTTAGTTAACTAGCTAGCCAGCTAGTTAGCTAGCTAGAAGGACTCCAGTACACAGCAGGTAGGAGGTGGGGGCAAAAACCGGTAGCTAGATAGGACACCGGGAGACAGTGTCCTTCGCCCCACCCAAAAACTCAGATAATACTTTCATTTCCCTTTTATTTTGACCTCCATTTTAATTGCATAGACAATCAGGGGAAATCCAGAATATCAAAAGTGTCACACAAGCATGACAATGGCGTGCTCGGGGTTGGGAAATAAGCACAGACCATGCGTGTGCGGGCCGGTGTGTGTGTGACGGGACTGGGAGAGGGGTGTCAAAACAATGGTCAAAATATCTCCTCCGAGAGGCAAACCATGGACCTTCAGATTCCATGGTGGTGACGTTAACGCTTATGCTACGAACACTGTCATGAACGCATAATCTGGAGACAGTCTGGTGATGACAGGAAGCTTTTCTTGTTGTTCAATTACTCAGTACTGACTAAACATTTCTTTCTTTTGCTTGGCAATTTTTGGGGGACTTAAACAGTTGATGTGTTGAAAACAGTCATATAACTAACCAAGTTATTTTGATTGGGCAAAGGTCACGCAAGCAAGCAATGATGTTGGTGGTGTTTAACCTGGCTGCCCCTGCACCCCACTGGCTACCTTTCACTTGGAGGGCAACTTCAGGTTTTCAGGAATACATTACATAGTAACTTCACACTGTGTTAATCAGTCAGCGCATATGTGGATTATAAAGACAAGAAAAAAATGCATTGACAGGAGGGAGTGGACTGAATCAATGCATAAGGTAAGGGCTGTTATGTTAGCTTGCTACATTGCTAAGCAAGCCAGGTTGATTAGCGTATGGAGAAACGTTAGCTAACGTTAACGTTAAATGAGCAATGCCCATTGCATGTATTATACACTAGGAGCGTGGCAGTTTCCCAAAGTTTGGTGTTGACTATGAGCTTTACCTAGCTAGCAACTAGCTGTACTTTGTGGAAGAATGGGAGATGTTGTAAATATTGAGTTGTGCCAGTGCATCGCGATCTGTCCATACAGCTAACGTTACAGCCTTGTTGGCTTGTAGCTAGCTAACTGGCAATAGCAGCCAAGGATTTTCGGCATCTTATCTGTGCTTATTTGATTGTGCTCTGATTACACGGAAGTGTCAAGGCCAACAGTTGACACAGATGACTTCAGCAATGGGAAAAAGCTTCCATAGCCAAATATAGCTAGCTTCCTATGCTTGTAGCTTGCCTCTCATTTGACTGGTGTTAGCTAGCTACTAGCTCTGTTGCTGCACAACCCAAGTTCTTTTGTCTGGTTTTAGAAATCTGAGATTCCGCTGAATTTGTTTTAGCCTTGTCAGAAATGCTACAAAAAGGTAGCATATATTTGGTTCTTAATGAACATAAATGAGCACGTGAGAGTGATAAACAATACATTTAATCAAAACTGTTGCCCCTACAAACTTATTCAGTCCGAAAGGTGGCAAGTCTAATCGTCACTCTATGGACGCTGCAGTCTCGTTCTTATCTGACGCCTAGATATTTCCTAATGCTAATGACCCTGTTAAAAATCCGGTATGTGTCTCTCTGTAATGGCTGAGAGGCAGGGAGTGTGTTGTGTACCTCCAATCAAATTTTCATCGACCCTGGTGTCATATTGGCTTAGATATGGTAGGGTGTTTTGATTTTAATATTGAGCTTCCACCAATGCATATACTATTGTGGGGCCAACTCCCCCATAACAATCTATCTCTGCTTTGGGGAGCCTGTCCCAAGTCCTTTCACAGCTCTCTATCTGTCTCAACACAACGACATGACAGCTGGAAAAATTAGGCTTCTATCTTCTTCGAGTGTTCTTCTGAATCTGCTGTTTCTTTACACTCTTAGAAAAAAGGTTTCCAATATGGTTATTCAGCTGTCCCCATAGGAGAACACATTTTGGTTCCAGGTAGAACCCTTTTGGGTTCCATGTAGAGCCCTCTGTGGAAATGGTTCTACATAAAACACAAAAGGATTGTACCTGGAACCAAAAAGAGTTATTCAAAGGGTTCTCCTATGAGGACAGCTAAAGTACCCTTTTAGGTTCTAGATAACACCTTTTTTTCTAAGAGTGTAGAGGATTAAGGAGGGATAACAATATTTGATACAACCCTGGCCGGTGGTGCGCTCATCAAATGAAACATGATGAGACAATGCATTATTTATACCCGACTTCCTCATTCCCTCTCTATTCCACACTGCTTTGAAGCATATTAATGAGGGATTTTCAAATACAATCATTAACCTACTCTTCGTACTCTTTTAATTTGTATTTCTCTGTCTAATTTAAGAGTAGCCTTTGTCGGGGTTTTCAAATATACTTAAGTATCAAAAGTAAATGTAATTGCTAAAGTATACTTAAGTATCAATAGTAAAAGTCTAAATCATTTCAAATTCCTTATACTGTATTAAGCAAACCAGACAGCACCATTTTCTTGTTTTTTAAATTTACGGATAGATAGGGGCACTCTACAACACACAAACATAATTTACAAACGAAGCATGTGTGTTTACTGATTCTCTTGATAAGTGTGTGAATTGGACCATTTTCATGTCCTGCTAAGCATGAAACATATTACGAGTACTTTTGGGTGTCAGGGAAAATGTATAGAGTAAAAAGTACATTATTTCTTTAGGAATGTAATGAAGTAAAATTAAAAGTTATCAAACATTTAAATAGTAAAGTAAATTACAGATCCCCAAAAAAACGACTTAAGTAGTACTTTAAAGTTTAAAAAAAAGGGTTCTTCAAAGGGTTCTCCTATGGGGACAGTCAAATAACCATTTTAGGTTCTAGATGGCACAATTCTTTCTAAGAGTGCAGGCTTTAGTTCCCTGAGCTCATGCCTATGCTGTAGTTCCCTGAGCTCATGCCTAGGCTTTAGTTCCCTGAGTTCATGCCTTTAGTTCCCTGAACTCATGCCTTTAGTTCCCTGAACTCATGCCTTTAGTTGCCTGAGCTCATGCCTTTAGTTCCCCGAGCTCATGCCTTTAGTTCCCCGAGCTCATGCCTTTAGTTCCCCGAGCTCATGCCTTTAGTTCCCTGAGCTCATGCCTAGGCTTTAGCTCAGCTGGCGAACACAATACCCTGTGCCTTGACCCAGATGATTCTCTGTGAAGTGGAGGTTAACGTGGGGTGAAGGGTAACCCAGATGGTTCTCTGTGAAGTGGAGGTTAACGTGGGGTGAAGGGTAACCCAGATGGTTCTCTGTGAAATGGAGGTCAAAGAGGGGTGAAGGGTAACCCAGATGGTTCTCTGTGAAGTGGAGGTTAACGTGGGGTGAAGGGTAACCCAGATGGTTCTCTGTGAAGTGGAGGTTAACGTGGGGTGAAGGGTAACCCAGATGGTTCTCTGTGAAGTGGAGGACAACGGGGGGGGGGGGGGGACCCAGGTGGTACTGTGTTGCTGAAGACCTGAAGAATTGGGTTAGCTCCCCGACATAACGTCTAGTCATTCATTTAGCGGACTTACAAAGTCTTGTGGCATACAGATATCAAGTTGAACCCAGTCAGTCACGAAAGCTCCACATACTTCACAGAGGTTCTATGGATACCAAATCTATAGAGAAAAATGTAGTTTTAGATGACGAGTTTGTTACATTGTTAAATAAATCAAAAGTTTACCTCATGCCCTCAAGGCATGTGAGACAGCTTGTGTGGAACTACAGTAACTTCCTGAGATGACAAGAGGTGCCACAACAATAACACCACCTACACTACATGACCAAAAGTATGTTGACACCTGCTCGTCAAACATCTCATTTCAAAATCATGGGCATTAATATGGAGTTGGTCCCATCTTTGCTGCTATAACAGCCTCCACTCTTCTGGGAAGGCTTTCCACTAGATGTTGGAACATTGCTGCAGGGACTTGCTTCCATTCAGCCACAAGAGCATTAGTGAGGTCGGGCACTGATGTTTGGCCTTAGAAACCCATTTCATGAAGCTCCTGATGAACAGTTGTTGTGCTGACGTTGCTTCCAGAGGCAGTTTGGAACTCAGTACTGAAAATGTTTACGCGCTACGTGCTTCAGCACTCGGCGATCCCATTCTGTGAGCTTGTGTGGCCTACCACTTCACAGCTGAGCCATTGTTGCTCCTAGACGTTTCCACAATAACAGCACTTACATTTGACCGGGGCCACTCTAGCAGGGCAGAAATTTGACGAACTGACTTGGCTGTGTGCTCGATTTTATACACCTGTCAACAACAATGCTCCATTTGAACATGTTTGCTGGACTTCCTCCCATTCTACACTGTGGGTAATTGTGGAGCAAAATTGCACCATGAGAGTTCTATCGATTTTCGAACAACACACTGTTCGATGAAGGACACCTAAAATGGTCAGGTTTAAGTGTAACAACACCGTTCCCCTATAAGAGTATTGACCCTGAGTCATAGCATGGAAACTCCCAACACTTGTCCTCTATTCAACCAAAGTCAACTAAGTTCATTGTACAGAGGGATGTTAGCCCTTGTTGCAACAAAAAAACTTGAAATCTCAAAAGTGAGCCAACATCTCGGTAGGACAGATGATCAGTTGCAAATTTGAGGCAGAACTCCCAGCCTTTCTCTATAGTTTGTGTCAATTTGTGCTTCCTGGGCAGAAGCTGGAATAGACACCATACATCAGGAATGCAAATGAGGCGCTTGATTTGACATTTCCAATAATCCCGTCTCAATGTACCAGTGGGTTTAGCCAATTAACCATGTCAGTAATCAATGCCTTCGGAGCCTTGGTTAAGTCCTCAGTTTGTCTGCCACATAAATCATTGGGAGATTAGCCGATCAGTTTCCCAGACGCATTTAATGGCCCACTTCAGAAGAGATAAAATGGAAAATGAAGCTTAATGAACTCTGGTGGAATGTTAAGCCTAGCCTATCCCTCTTTACAATATACCTGCAAGGCAGTAAGGCTGTGAGGAAGAGGTAATGCATCAGTGTACTTAATGCCTATCAGAAAGAGTTTCAACACTCTGAATATACAATTACCGACTTTGACATAGAGTACCAGTGAGATAAATATTTCTTCAATATCCAAATGCAAATAAACAATGTTGGATCTGTGTGTCATTTTATTTAATTTAGTTTACGTTATGTCATGTCACGTGTGAATATCTGACATGTCACGAAAAGTCAACGTTTTTTTTAACCTTTATTTATACAGGAAGTCCCATTGAGGTCAGAAGACAAATGAGACCTTAACGATAGGGATGGAATTTAGGCTTACGATATTGCACTACATCAAGATTTGGCACATCATTGCTCACATTAGACTACACATCATGAAATATATTGATACAAATACAGACAGTAGCCTACAAGTAGCAACATATAACTCAATTGATTGAACATGAAATGTATTTCAATATGATTGAAATAGGCCTATAGCCTACTGTTTATTTTAATGCAGTCATCTAGGTTTTCGTCTGAAGCATATTTTTATACTTTGCTTGTTTGAATCATTTGCAAAGACATTGGCCACTTTGTATTGTAGTCATCGACGGTCACAAAGACGGATAAACCATGTGATTCTATGTTTAGCGGAGATCTTCTGTGTATAAAGTGACACGGGATGGCAAAAAATAATCAATGGACACGCTTAGCTGTTCTACGAGTGGTCTCGTTGAAATACGAGCGTTTTCTAGTTCTTTGTATGTCAGTCCCGTGTAGCTCAGTTGGTAGAGCATGGTGCTTGCAATGCCAGGGTTGTGGGTTCGATTCCCACAGGGGACCTGTATGAAAATGAATGCACTCACTACTGTAAGTAGAGTGTCTGCTAAATTACAACAAATAAGTGAAAAGCAGGTTTTTCCGAAAAAGCTGGGAGATTTGACGATGAACCTAGCCTTAAGATGCTTTTTGGAAACCGGGCCCTGACAAATTAGATTTTGATCAGAGGAAGCACAGCTAAGACCGGAAGTTACTTTTTCGTAGCAGGTTAGAGAGTTTACTCAGCAGGTTAGGATAATTAACATGGCAGGTTAGGAGGCTTAGGTTAAGGTTAGGAAAAGGGTTAGGGATAGCTAAAATGCTATCCTAACCTGCTACGAAAAGTAACTTCCGGTTGCTGTCACAACCGGCAAATGCAGTATGATTATAATGGCAATGGCAAGGGGTGGAAGTACTTAGTACTTTCCATCAATCCAACTTCAGATTTCCTGCTGGTCTTATTGAAGTCCTTAATAATAATTGTATTAAGCCACTGGAAAGACAAATTAAAGTACTTGAGTGACTGATGATGGATCTTACAAAGGTTATTGAGCTTTCCCAGAATGCTTTGAGCTTAAAGGCATCTAATCATGGGTACCATAATCTACAATTATATCCACAAGCACCACTTCAGATTCCTGAGATATTTAGCTATGTGCCTTCTGACATGTGTCTAACTTAGAGAACTAGAAGCATCTGTGAGGGGTCTACCTGATATCAGTTCCTGAATCCATTTGGTGATGCTAACTCGCAATGGTGCTGCATGTTTGATTGAATCATTAATTTGCTTTTTGTTTGAATTCCCCATGAATGTAATCTGTAGAGATTGTTAAAAATAAAACCTTGCATTAAGGACACCTGCTCTTTCCATGGCATAAACTGACAAGGGGAACCCAGGTGAAAGCTATGATCCCTTATTGAAGCCAATTGTTAAATCTACTTCAGTCAGTGTAGATGAAGGAGAGGAGAATGTGCAAGACAAAATATGTAGTGCCATGAACATGTATCGTAGTATGTGCCAGGGGCACCGGTTTGAGTGTCTCAAGAACGGCAACACTGCTGGGTTTTTCACGCTCAACAGTTTCCTGTGGACAGCCAGACAGCCAACTTAACACAACTGTGGGAAGCATTGGAGTCAACATGGGCCCGGTGGAACGCTTTCGACACCTTGTAGAGTCCATGCCCTGACAAATTGAGTCTGTTCTGGGGGCAAAAGGGGGTGCAACTCAATATTAGGAAGGTATTCTTAATATTTAGTACACACAGTGTATTAAGTGGCCAAAAAGCCTTCAGTCTTTATTGTGTTGTGTTTTTGTCCTTGATAATTTTTTAAGTATGCAATATTGTCTTCAGGCTGGAGTAACATACTACTTTTTAATTATTTAATGAATTCAATGAATCAATCAGGATACTTTACAGTAAAGAGGTGCTGCAAAAGAACAAATGACTTACTGCATAGAGTTTTCTGCACCTCCTCTCTACCGTAAAGTAATATGATACTGTCTGGCCACAAAGGGTTCACTTGGGGGGGGGTTGTTTCTTGTAAATTAAGTCTTGTGAATTAGCGCACAGGATAAGACAACAATATTTGCATTTCTGGCACAAAAAAACATGAATTACAGACATCAAAGGCAAATAGATTGATGTTGGAGAACTGAGACAGCAAAATACTGAAGTTCTCTTAAAAAGGAGGCAGGGTCAGCTCTCCTCAATCTTCATATTCAACATCAAACATATTCTGGTATGAGAGAGGTAGGAAAGAGAGATTAACCTGGCATTGTTTTTACAGAGAAGCAATTATTTTTCATGCTGACTTTCAGGGAGAAATGTGTTCTCATGCGACATTACACAGCAGATTTGCGAAAAAGCTCTTTGTCAACTGTAACATTGCTTAGTTTCTTGAAAAAAAATGATGCACTCATAAAGTATATCCATTCAATGGTGCTGTGACTTTCAGCATTGCTACAATGCTTTTGATCTCGTACAAAGGCAATCCAGAAATGAAGGATGACTGTGTGATGGGCATGGACAGCCATATGAATCAAAGCGATTGAACATCTGAAAATGAAATGGTACTGTAGTCCATGCAATCTAGAAGTTTGAGATCATCGGCCCATTTAAAAGATGGCAGCTTGAGACATCGTAACAACACATGCACATACTCACACGAACGCGCCCAGACGCGCACTCACACAAACCCCCACAGACATCCCCAACACATCCGGTGAAGAATGAGAGGGATTGAAAGATCTTGATTCCCCTAATTGACGTTTTACACTCCACCTTGATAAGATCATCATGTCAAGAATGGCGACTGTGTAGGTCTCTGCTAATCTCTGCTCTCTAGCTCCAGTCTTTGCTTAGAGGTGCTTTCATTTGAAAGGCAATGGTTTTGTCAATAGGAAGCGGACCTGAAACACACACAGCGTTCGTATCTCCAAACGTTACCTTCGAGTCCGCAGAAAGGAGTACGATGGAAGAGCAGACAAGCACAATCCCGGGGTGTGTGCAGCTGTGTTACATTACCGTGGGGTATTCAAGTCCTTCCATAATAAGCAATATTGAAAATGCACAATACTGCACATCCATGTAATGATTTGGTAATAAAAACCAAGTAGCAGGGAATGAACCGCCGTTCCGCCCCCTTACACTCCTTTAATTCTGTTCATGCTCTTATGTCTTTTCCCCACAGCTTTCTGGCATTGACAAACATGGTCCTAGTTATTAATCATGGCCCATCACTGGAGGCAGGAGCATGTCGTTGCCATAATCTCATGCAACCATAAGAAGGACTCGATACATACAGACTAGGCTCTTCTAGGACGAGGAGAAAACACCTGTACCTCGCTATCTTTTCCTGTTCATTTCCTACATGGCACGCTTTCCCTGATAAGATTCAACAAATTCCACATTTCAGACCCCAGTGCACATTCAAAAATGCCTATAAATTGCTTTGTAATGCCCTGGCTGCTTTGAAATTGTGTGAACGTAAACAAAATATTATATTGAGAGACACTCTTGAGATGTCGGTTATTATTCCGCCTGAACTGGGTGCTTCAAACAAGCATCCATGTCAGCTTGATCCAAACGCTAGATTATGAATGATTGATGCTGTTTCCGTGTAACCGGCCTCATGCACGGCTAGTTGGAGTGTTTGTAGAGTCTGCCATATGTGCACACAAGTAACAACCTGTGTGCCCAAGCCTTAACCCCCAGTTCCCCTTCAGGTGTTTTCCAAAGGTCTCCGAACTGCCTGGGGCTTATATCACAGGCTGGCTGCTCCTGGTCAGGGTGCCCTGGGCTTGTTGCCAAACAGAGTCAAACACACAGCATAGGACAACTCACACAAGCACATCAGCAAACCTAGCCTTCATTCTGAGATGATAGGCTAATAACTCTCGGAACCACCTTCGCTTTTATTGACCTGTAAGGAAGATTCCGGTCTCCTTGGAATAGGCACACTGGACCCTGTCTATACAATTAACAACAGACAATTTGCTACCTAGAAGGGTGAGACAACGAGCTACATTCACAGCCATTTTGCTAAAGCTAATAGGTAGGAGGTTGGACTGTGACAGCAAACATTTATCTCCCCCGTCTAAAAGGCACACATGAGGCGATGAGAGGACAGAGCAGGTGCGCACAATGGCTCAATGGTTTATGTACTGTACTAGAGAATGGTACATGAGAGCATTACGTGGCATGGCAGAGCACGTCAATGCAAAGGAAGCGTCTGAATTAGCAATGCAATGCGGAGAACATGAAATAAATGTCACATAATAATAAAGCTAAGGGTGTTTCTTCTCATGAGATATTGGAGGAGTATTGTGTGAAGCTAGCATGCTATCTTTGGCCCTGGATTAGATATTCATTCAAGCCCTGTTGATTTGTTAACAGGAACATATTCAGAGAACATCTAGAACAACAGTACAGATGTAAGATATTAATCTGATCATCCTGTTGCAGGAGAAATTTCCTACAACGCAGGAAATGTAAAACGTGTAGTGTATTTGAGGTTTAAAAAGGCTCCTGTAATGTGTGATTTCCTCGTAGAAATTTCAGACTTGATTTTCCCTTACGAAAAAAGGATCAACCCCTACAAAAATGTCCATGAATTATAATCCACATAATAATTTACATTTCCTGTTGCTGCAGGATTATTTTCCTGCTGTAGCAAACTGGCTTAAATTCAGATATTATATCTGTAATTGCTACCTGGATCCTTTCACATTGAAACAGCTGCTGACATTTTATTAACGAGGAGACACAACTAATCGTTAATGAGAATGTGAAAGCATGGAAGCATTAATTTTTCTATGCAAAATAGAGCATATTTTCTTCAGATTTTAATTTGATTAATTTTGTTAGATGTATTTTAAAAACGACAGTGATATAAAAAGTGTCTGATGGCAGAAAGTGAAGGCCAATTCTTATGCTGTGTGTGTGATGGCTTGTCAAGTTCAGTCTCAATGTCACGCCACAAAGGCACTTTATCTCAAGACAGGGAACAGTGACATTATAACAGCGTAGTCTATTGGTTCGTAATGGTCGCAATTAACTTATCAGCGTATCGTCCTTCGCTCGTGAGGGTGAGAGCGTGACTCACCGCATTGCTTCCTGTTAAAGTACTGAACGCCCACCAGCACAAAACAGAGGGACACATGCTATCCAGAGCACCAGTTATTTGGACTGCCAAGATGAAGGCTTTCGGAATCTGACGTTCACACTAACCCTGAATCATCAATAGAGCATTTGCACATATTAACATACAGTAAGCGGAGGGCAATTAACACCCACATTTATAATGAGACCGCTATGTTTCCTCACTAAAATATGCCACAAGTGATCTTTGTCTATATCATTAATCATTCCATTAGGAGTAGCCTAATCACTATTCACTTCCGACCTCAATGGGTCTCTAATGGGTCTTCTGAATGACACTCATAAAATAACCTTTCACGATTTAAACAGTTATAGATTTAGTCTAACATCATTTGCGCTAAATTGGTAAATTGCTTTCACCCTGTGTGTGATGTGACAGGCACAGTGCAGTCACATTTTTCCAATCACTTCCAAGAAGAACCATGATTTAATGTCACAGGTTGTGACACACAAACACACACAAAAAAAGCTCAGTCCTGAGTTCTCCAATACGAGTGATGACCTTCTGGTCTGTGATGTGTCAAGACAGAGCCATCGTGGCCTCCAGCTGCGGCTGCAGTGGGAGGGAGGAGCCAGACACCATTATATCTTGCTGATGAGACTCTTAACTTTGCGCCGCCATAGCCCTATGTGGTCCCCTGGCCACTGAGCATGCTGGGTAAAGGGCCCGCAAGGTATGGAACCGGCAGCAGGCATAATGTGATGGTGGGGTGAGGGGAAACGATCAGGCCACTCACATGGATCTTGAGATAGAGCTTTTCACTTGATTGCCTGGACTTATATACATTTAGATAAAAAAGTGCAACCAGGGTAATACATGTAAGTTTGTGTGTTTGGGGTAAAAAGAGAGAGGGACAATTGTGATACTCTTCATTTATGAGGCTTGATGACACTCAGCTTTAATTGAGGTCAGGCAATGTAGAATCTGGCTTGATCTGGTTCGGTCTGAAAGCTCAAAGATATTCCAGGGCCTTAATATCCACTCATAGCACCATTGCTTTATTCCTATTCTCATGTCCCCCACTGTCTATCTAACAAGCCATTGTTACTGTACAACACCTCGTCATCCCTATATAACAACCCTATTGTGCACAGGGAGCTTCAACTTGGGACTTTGTTTAGTATCATTTCCAACTGGGTCAACACCAGGACGCGGTAAAAAAAAGATAATTGACCAGTTAGACGGCATGAGAGTTGCCCAATCACTGGAGGAAACAATGTCTCCCTCAATGGGTGAGGTCATCCAGTGGAGGGCATATAGAGGAAGAGATTGTCCATCACGGGGTCCCTCTGGGGTCTCTCGTGATTCAATGCATTAGAGCTCCCACGGAAAGGGTCAAGCACTGATCGCAGGGCCAATACAACTTTAGCCTCAAGATCAAAAAGGAAGTACTTCACTGAGTCAATACGAGCTGTAATCAGAGGTCAGAGAAGTTGAGTCAGAGTAGCTTTTGTACAAGACATTCTAAACTCTTCTTTAAAGTCTGGCCAAGAGGTCTGTCAATCGGGCTGTTTGATCAAACAGATTATTTAATGTGGTGCGGTATCATAAGGTGCAGTTAAGGAATGAATGATAACCGATTCTATTATTTAAGGAGGAAAACATGAATCTCATTCAGGAGTGACACATTTTTTTGTAACACAGAGAGTTAAACATAAAAAGCATGCTGAGACACAGACTCATAAACTGGCTCAGAGAGAAAATGGAGTCCAAAGTTTCCCCTCTCCTCATTAGCATAATATGAAAGTGATTCATAACATGAAGATGTGACAGAAGCCACCTGGTCACTGTGAGTTTAAGACAGGTGGTGAGTTACTGTTCCTCTATGTATTTTCGGTGCATTTTGTTGGGATGCTAACGACTAACGACTAGTTTCAGGATCATTTCCTACGCATATCATTATTCCCCCTTTTTTTATATGAAAAAGATAATTGACATTTCTCAGAATTATATACATGATAAATCAAAATTATCGAACTTGCCTCTGAAAGTGAACCATTCAGGTAAAAATGAAAGGAAAGGGTAGTTTTTTTAATCTTCTGGCTCCGGATTGATTTTCAATTTTAATCTCACAGTTACTTTATAGTCTGTTGTAAACACAAAGCATCGATCCAACTATGCAGCCATGCATTCACATGCCAAGGCCCAATTATATGTTTTGCGAAAAGTCTAGAATCACCAACAATACAGAAAATTAACAACTTTTGTTTGTTGTTGTTTTTTAACTCACTGCAATATACTTCAACATGGAACTAGCTATATATTTTACCTCTTTGATCTCTAACTGGAGCTTTCTTCGTCAAAAAAACGAAATAATGTCAAACGGCAAGGAGCAGACAAGGAGTGTTGCCTTCTAATAATAAAGAGAATGAAAAATAAAGTATAGTACCAGGAGCTCAGCTATATAATGGTACCAGGAGCTCAGCTATATAATGGTACCAGGAGCTCAGCATATAATGGTACCAGGAGCTCAGCTATATAATGGTACCTGGAGCTCAGCTATATAATGGTACCTGGAGCTCAGCTATATAATGGTACCAGGAGCTCAGCTATATAATGGTACCAGGAGCTCAGCTATATAATGGTACCAGGAGCTCAGCATATAATGGTACCTGGAGCTCAGCTATATAATGGTACCTGGAGCTCAGCATATAATGGTACCTGAAGCTCAGCATATAATGGTACCTGGAGCTCAGCATATAATGGTACCTGGAGCTCAGCTATATAATGGTACCTGGAGCTCAGCTATATAATGGTACCTGGAGTGCAGCTATATAATGGTACCAGGAGCTCAGCTATATAACGGTACCAGGAGCTCAGCTATATAATGGTACCTGGTCTCAGCTATATAATGGTACCAGGAGCTCAGCTATATAATGGTACCAGGAGCTCAGCTATATAATGGTACCTGGTCTCAGCTATATAATGGTACCAGGAGCTCAGCTATATAATGGTACCAGGAGCTCAGCTATATAATGGTACCTGGAGCTCAGCTATATAATGGTACCTGGAGCTAAGCTATATAATGGTACCTGGAGCTCAGCTATATAATGGTACCTGGAGCTCAGCATATAATGGTACCTGGAGCTCAGCTATATAATGGTACCAGGAGCTCAACTATATAATGGTACTTGGAGCTCAGCATATAATGGTACCTGGAGCTCAGCTATATAATGGTACCAGGAGCTCAACTATATAATGGTACTTGGAGCTCAAGTATATAATGGTACCTGGAGCTCAGCTCTATAATGGTACCTGGAGCTCAGCTATATAATAGTACTTGGAGCTCAGCTATATAATGGTACCTGGAGCTCAGCTATATAATGGTACCTGGAGCTCAGCTATATAATGGTACCTGGAGCTCAGCTATATAATGGTACCTGGAGCTCAGTTATATAATGGTACCTGGAGCTCAGCTATATAATGGTACCTGGAGCTCAGCTATATAATGGTACCTGGAGCTCAGCATATAATGGTACCTGGAGCTCAGCATATAATGGTACCTGGAGCTCAGCATATAATGGTACCTGGAGCTCAGCTATATAATGGTACCTGGAGCTCAGTTATATAATGGTACCTGGAGCTCAGCTATATAATGGTACCAGGAGCTCAGCTATATAATGGTACCAGGAGCTCAGCTATATAATGGTACCTGGAGCTCAGCTATATAATAGTACTTGGAGCTCAGCTATATAATAGTACTTGGAGCTCAGCTATATAATGGTACCTGGAGCTCAGTTATATAATGGTACCTGGAGCTCAGTTATATAATGGTACCTGGAGCTCAGTTATATAATGGTACCTGGAGCTCAGCTATATAATAGTACTTGGAGCTCAGCTATATAATGGTATCTGGAGCTCAGCTATATAATGGTACCTAGAGCTCAGCTATGTAATGGTACCAGGAGCTCAGCTATATAATGGTACCTGGAGCTCAGCTATGTAATTGTACTTGGAGCTCAGCTATATAATAGTACTTGTAGCTCAGCTATGTAATGGTAGGCGGTTCACATTATCTACATTGTAGCTTAAAATAACTTAAGTTTTACCATAAGCAGATACCGTAAGTGGTTGGTTTAACGCTATCGATGTGTTTTGGTAAAGGTCAAGATAAGACATTTAAAAATCATTCAAGTGGTAGACTAATTATAGAGTTTGCACCAGAATGGCAAAATGAAACCAGAAATCTTTGTGAATGCCCAGAAAAGGACAGTTAAATGAACAGAAAAGCATCAACAGCTGTTTCATAACAAGCCTCAACTCACCACCCCTTTGTGATCTGGGTGAATTGCTTAGTTAATGTTATAGTCAGTTTTTCTGTTTTAGTGTGTGTGTGTGTGTGTGTGTGTGTGTGTGCGTGCGTGCGTGCGTGCGTGCGTGCGTGCGTGCGTGCGTGCGTGCGTGCGTGCGTGCGTGTGTGTGTGTGTTTTAGAGAAAGAAATGCACCATCGTTAACATCACTAAAGCCTAACAAGATGTATTTACCTGTCAATCCCATTTTGATATACTGTAGCTTTCACCTGGATCCAACTGGTCAGTGTTTGTCAAGGAAATATCTAATAAAATAAAATAAATAGTTGCGCCGAATACAACAAGTGAAATTATTACTTACAAGCCTTTAAAATTGGAGACGTCAACAAGTCTGGTTCATCCTTGGGAGCAATTTCCAAATGCCTGAAGGTACCACGTTCATCTGTACAAACAATAGTACGCAAGTATAAACACGATGGGACCACGCAACCGTCATACCGCTCAGGAAGGAGACATGTTCTGTCTCCTAGAGATGAACGTACTCTGGTGCGAAAAGTGCAAATCAATCCCAGAACAACAGCAAAGGACCTTGTGAAGATGCTGGAGAAAACAGGTACAAAAGTATCTATATCCACAGTAAAACGAGTCCTATATTGACATAACCTATAAATTGCTCTTAAATACAAGTAAAACTAAATGCATGCTCTTCAACCGATCGCTGCCTGCACCTGCCCGCCTGTCCAACATCACTACTCTGGACGGCTCTGACTTAGAATATGTGGTCAACTACAAATACCTAGGTGTCTGGTTAGACTGCAAACTCTCCTTCCAGACTCACATCAAACATCTCCAATCCAAAGTTAAATCTAGAATTGGCTTCCTATTCCGCAACAAAGCATCCTTCACTCATGCTGCCAAACATACCCTTGTAAAACTGACCATCCTACCAATCCTCGACTTCGGTGATGTCATTTACAAAATAGCCTCCAAAACCCTACTCAATAAATTGGATGCAGTCTATCACAGTGCCATCCGTTTTGTCACCAAAGCCCCATATACTACCCACCACTGCGACCTGTACACTCTCGTTGGCTGGCCCTCGCTTCATACTCGTCGCCAAACCCACTGGCTCCAGGTCATCTACAAGACCCTGCTAGGTAAAGTCCCCCCTTATCTCAGCTCGCTGATCACCATAGCAGCACCTACCTGTAGCACGCGCTCCAGCAGGTATATCTCTCTGGTCACCCCCAAAACCAATTCTTCCTTTGGCCGCCTCTCCTTCCAGTTCTCTGCTGCCAATGACTGGAACGAACTACAAAAATCTCTGAAACTGGAAACACTTATCTCCCTCACTGGCTTTAAGCAGCAGCAGTCAGAGCAGCTCATAGATTACTGCACCTGTACATAGCCCATCTATAATTTAGCCCAAACAACTACCTCTCTACCTACTGTATTTATTTATTTATTTTGCTCCTTTGCACCCCATTATTTCTATCTCTACTTTACACTTTCTTCCACTGCAAACCAACCATTCTAGTGTTTTTTTTTAATATATTTTTTTACTTGCTATATTGTATTTACTTCGCCACCATGGCCTTTTTTATATTTTTATTTATTTATATATATATATTATATATTTTGTTTGCCTTCACCTCCCTTATCTCACCTCACTTGCTCACATTGTATATAGACTTATTTTTCACTGTATTATTGACTGTATGTTTGTTTTACTCCATGTAAGTCGCTCTGGATAAGAGCGTCTGCTAAATGACTTAAATGTAAATGTATATGTGTAACTATGTGTTGTATGTGTCGAACTGCTTTGCTTTATCTTGGCCAGGTCGCAATTGTAAATGAGAACGTGTTCTCAATTTGCCTACCTGGTTAAATAAAGGTGAAATAAAATAAATTTAAAAAACCCTGAAAGGCCGCTCAGCAAGGAAGAAGCCACTGCTCCAAAACCGCCATAAAAAAAGCCAGACTACGGTTTGCAACTGCACATGGGGACAAAGATCGCACTTTTTTGGAGAAATGTCCTCTGGTCTGATGAAACAAAAATAGAACTGTTTGGCCATAACAACCATCATTATGTTTGGAGGAAAAAGGGGGAGGCTTGCAAGCCGAAGAACACCATCCCAACCGTGAAGCACGGGGTGGCAGCATCATGTTGTGGGGGTTCTTTGCTATACGAGGGACTGGTGCACTTCACAAAATAGATGGCATCATGAGGTAGGAAAATTATGTGGATATATTGAAGCAACATCTCAAGACATCAGTCAGGAAGTTAACGCTTGGTTGTAAATGGGTCTTCCAAATGGACAATGACCCCAAGCATACTTTCAAAGTTGTGGCAAAATGGCATAAGGACAACAAAGTCAATCTATTGGAGTGGCCATCACAAAGCCCTGACCTTAATGCTATGGAAAATTTGTGGGCAGAACTGAAAAAGCGTGTGCGAGCAAGGAGGCCTACAAACCTGACTCAGTTACACCAGCTCTTTCAGGAGGAATTGGACAAAAATCACCCAACTTATTGTGGGAAGCTTGTGGTAGGCTACCCAAAACGTTTGACCCAAGTTAAACAATTTAAAGGCAATGCTACCAAAATGTTAATTGAATGTATGTAAACTTCTGACCCACTGGGAATGTGATGAACGAAATAAAAGCTGAAATAAATCATTCTCTCTACTATTATTCTGACATTTCACATTCTTAAAATAAAGTGGTGATCCTAACTGACCTAAGACAGGGAATTTTTACTAGGATTAAATGTCAGGAATGGTGAAAAACTGAGTTGAAATGTATTTGGCTAAGGAGAATGTAAACTTCCGACTTCAACTGTATATCCTCCTCTGTATGTGTTATTTCATAGTATTGATGTCTTCATTATTATTCTACAATGTAGAAAATAGTAAAAATAAAGAAAAACCCTGAAATTAGTAGGTGTGTCCAAACTTATGACTGGTACTATACTTTCCAACCAACTCTTATACAAAGAAAATCAATGTAAATGTGGTCTTCTATTCAAATGAAATCTATAAAATTGTATTTTGTACTTCAGCCGACAGGTTAGTTGGTTTAATTTAATTTGCCTCTATATTACAATTTTTATGATAATCACATAGATTGCTTTCCCGCATTGGTTCTTTGTCCATGAATACAGAGGCTGTCAAGGCTATAGCTCATATTTATTTGAGGCCTCTGCAGCCTTTCAATGATTCTGGGTATTGAAACTCGAATGTATATTAGGGTTCTAAGTTATCTGTGTATATAATACTATTTTATATGGTCCTCCTTCATTTGATACTTTAAAAAAATATATATATTTTACCCCCTTTTCTCCCCAATTTTCGTGGTATCCAATCGCTAGTAATTACTATCTTGTCTCATCGCTACAACTCCCGTATGGGCTCGGGAGAGACGAAGGTCGAAAGCCATGCGTCCTCCGAAGCACAACCCAACCAAGCCGCACTGCTACTTAACACAGCGCGCCTCCAACCCGGAAGCCAGCCGCACCAATGTGTCGAGGAAACACCGTGCACCTGGCCCCCTTGGTTAGTGCGCACTGCGCCGGGCCCGCCACAGGAGTCGCTGGAGCGTGATGAGACAAGGATATCCCTACCGGCCAAACCCTCCCTAACCTGGACGACGCTAGGCCAATTGTGCGTCGCCCCACGGACCTCCCGGTCGCGGCCGGCTGCGACAGAGCCTGGGCCCGAACCCAGAGACTCTGGTGGCGCAGCTAGCGCTGCGATGCAGTGCCCTAGACCACTGCGCCACCCGGGAGGCCCATTTGATACTTTTTAATGATGTAAGGGACGTGTTGTCAATTAAAATTCATACAGATAATGCTATTCTTATGTGAAACCTTTTGAAACCTTCAACTCTTCTTGATGTAAGCATCAGAATAAGTGTTGTTGTCCGTTAGTATACTCCAATCAGGGTAGGGGTGGTGGGGTTGAAATTGAAAAGATTGAAAAAAAAAATTATATATAGAAATATATATATATATACATATAAACATATATATATATATAAACAAAATAACATCTCTTGATGTATTTTCACCTCTTCATCCTTTGGTATGTGGATAAAACATAAAAAATGTATGTAGTATTCATACTATAGCCTCTAGTACATTCTGACCTGCACAGAGCATTCCCGTTTTACCATAATTTAGAACCCTTTACTATAACTTAGAACCATTTACTATAACTTAGAACCTTTTACTCTAAGACAGCAAGCTGGGCAGTTCTATAAAATTATAAACTGAGTGGTTCGAGTCCTGAATGCTGATAGACCGTATACCACGGGAATGACAAAACATTGAATATACCATAGGTATGATGAATAAATACTTGTTTAGTGTAATATTTATGATGGCAACCAGTTCATAAATGCAAAAAGGCACCTCCAGGGTTTTTTGGTATATGGCCAATATACCACGGCTAAAGTCTGTATCCAGTCACTCCGCTTCGCGCCGTGCGTAAGAACAGTCCTTAGCCTCGATATAATGGCCATTATAAACTGGGTGGTTTGAGCCCTGAATTCTGATTGGCTGAAAGCCATGGTTTATCAGACCGTATACCACGTGTATGACAAAACATTTCGTTTTACTGCTCTAATTACGTTGGTAATCAGTTTATCTTCTCTCGGATATGTGGGACGCTTCCCACCTAACCAACAGCCAATGAAATTGGTGTCACGTTCCTGACCTATTTCTGTTAGTTTGTTGTATGTGTTAGTTGGTCAGGACGTGAGTTTGGGTGGGCATTCTATGTTTTCTGTTTCTATGTTGGTTTAAGGGTTGCCTGGTATGGCTCTTAATTAGAGGCAGGTGTTTGGCGTTCCTCTAATTGAGAGTCATATTTAGGTAGGTTGTTTCACAGTGTTCGTTGTGGGTGGTTGTCTCATGTGTCAGTGTTTGTCGCACCATACGGGACTGTTCGGTTTGTTTTGTACATCGTCATTTTGTGTAGTCTATTTTTCCCTGTTCGTGCGTTCTTCGTGTTTAATGTAAGTTCGTCGTCCAGGTCTGTCTACTCCGTTTGTTGTTTTGTTAGTTATAGTGAAGTTCGTGTTTTTTCATCTTTTCTTTTAATAAATTATGTGTTCACAACCCGCTGCGCCTTGGTTCCATCACTACTCCTCCTCTTCAGTTGAAGAGGAGGAGGACAACCGTTACAATTGAAGGGCGCCAAATTGAAAACAACAGAAATCTCATAATTAACATTCCTCAAAGATACAAGTATTATACACCATTTTAAAGATAAACTTCTCGTTAATCCAGCCACAGTGTCTGATTTCAAAAAGGCTTTACGGCGAAAGCACACCTTGCGATTATGTTAGGTCAACTCACAGAAAAACATACAGCCATTTTCCAAAGAAGGAGAGGTGTCACAAAACTCAGAAATAGCGTTAAAATGAATCACTAACCTTTGATGATCTTCACCGGATGGCACTCCCAGGACTCCATGTTAGACAATAAATGTGTGTTTTGTTCGATAAAGTTCATCTTTATGCCCAAAAACCTCATTTGAAATTGGTGTGTTATGTTCAGAAATGCATTGTCTCAAACAAACATCCGGTGAAAGTGCAGAGAGCCACATCAAATTACAGAAATACTCATCATAAACATTGATAAAAGATACAAGTGTTAAACACACAATTAAAGATAAACTTCTCCTTAATGCAACCGCTGTGTCAGATTTCAAAAAGGCTTTACGGCGAAAGCACACCTTGCGATTATGTTAGGTCAGCGCCAAGTCACAGAAAAACATACAGCCATTTTCCAAAGAAGGAGAGGTGTCACAAAACTCAGAAATAGCGTTATAAATATTCACTTACCTTTGATGATCTTCATCGGAATGCACTCCCAGGAATCCCAGTTCCACAATAAATGTTTGTTTTGTTCGATAAAGTCCATAATTTATGTTCCAAATACCTCCTTTATGTTCGCGTGTTTAGCCCAGTAAACCAAATGAACAGTGCACGAGCAATTAGTTCAGACGAAAAGTCAAAAAAGTTATATTACAGTTTGTAGAAACATGTCAAACGATGTATAGAATCAATCTTTAGGATGTTTTTATCATAAATCTTCAATAATGTTTCAACCGGACAATTCCTTTGTCTTTAGAAATGAAAAGCAACAGAGCTCGTTCTCACGGCCGCGCGCCTGACTTAGCTCATGGCATTCTGCCAGACCTCTTAGTCAAACAGCTCTTATTCTCTCCCCCTTCACAGTAGAAGCCTGAAACAAGGTTCTAAAGACTGTTGACATCTAGTGGAAGCCATAGGAAGTGCAATATGATCCCATAGACACTGTATATTGGATAGGCAAAGACTTGAAAACCTACAAACCTCAGATTTCCCACTTCCTGGTTGGATTTTTTCTCAGGTTTTTGCCTGCCATATGAGTTCTGTTATACTCACAGACATCATTCAAACAGTTTCAGAAACTTCAGAGTGTGTTCTATCCAAATCTACTAATTAAATGCATATGCTAGCTTTTGGGCCTGAGTAGCAGGCAGTTTACTCTGGACACCTTATTCATCCAAGCTACTCAATACCTGCCCCGTTCCCAAAGAAGTTATAATAGCAATAATGCACCTCGGGGGTTTGTGCCTAAGAACAGCCCTTGGCCGTGGTATATTGGCCATTTACCACACCCCCACCGTGCCTTATTGCTTAAATATACCGCACCCCCTCGTACCTTTTTGCTTAACTATACCACAACGGGTGTGATATGGCTCCCCGAAATTATGCCGAATCGTAACCCAAAATGGTTGCCTTTATTTGTATTTAATTGCACAGCCCGGAGTTGATTATAACGCAGCTACTTGCAGCAGAAGACATTACTAACACACACACATTTTATTCACTGGAGAGAAAACTCATTGTTAGCTTGCTTTGTGCACCTCTGCAGCTAGCAAGCTAGGTAGGTCACTAGCTAACTCAAGGATCTCTCACCAATATAGTTGTTTTCACCTAACCTTGGGAACAGCAGGTCAAACGAGGAACATATGGGACTATTTCACTTGTTTTAGTTTTGCCACTTGTGTAATGACTGCATTATTGTAACAGACTAGATAAATTAATGTCCATCACTGCCCACAGCGAGTCATCAAATGAGGTAAAGCAAGAGCTTTCAGCAAGAATCTAAGCAAATGCTAGCTAGCCAGCAACCTAAGTTTACCTGACACATTTCTCCGTTATTAGACCTGCGTCATAAAATGATGGTAAACAGCAATCAACTCTTAAATAGCTATTCTAAAATTTTGGACTGTTAGTTTGTTTTCTCCAATCGACCAAGAATGCTGAACTCTCAGGAGAGAGTTGCTCTCAGGAGCAGGAACACCAGTCTGGAAGGTTTGTTGCTTCACCAATGGCCTTACAGAAAAGGGAGCAAGCTTAAGCAATTTCAAGATGACCTTTTGTTTCGCACAACACTGCCATATGTTGTCTCTCACCTCAAACAGGTGATTCTCAGGTTCGAAGGGCATGTACAAGACTACTGAGGCAGGTAATCTCAAGCAGCAGCCGGTTTTCCGCATCTATACTGCTGCCTTCCTCCAACATGGCTCATCTACACTGCTGCCTCCCTCCAACATGGCTCATCTGCACTGCTGCCTTCCTCCAACATGGCTCATGAACACTGCTGCCTTCCTCCAACATGGCTCATCTACACTGCTGCCTTCCTCCAACATGGCTCATCTACACTGCTGCCTTCCTCCAACATGGCTCATCTACACTGCTGCCTTCCTCCAACATGGCTCATCTATACTGCTGCCTTCCTCCAACATGGCTCATCTACACTGCTGCCTCCCTCCAACATGGCTCATCTGCACTGCTGCCTTCCTCCAACATGGCTCATGAACACTGCTGCCTTCCTCCAACATGGCTCATCTGCACTGCTGCCTTCCTCCAACATGGCTCATCTACACTGCTGCCTTCCTCCAACATGGCTCATCTACACTGCTGCCTTCCTCCAACATGGCTCATCTACACTGCTGCCTTCCTCCAACATGGCTCATCTACACTGCTGCCTTCCTCCAACATGGCTCATCTACACTGCTGCCTCCCTCCAACATGGCTCATCTATACTGCTGCCTACCTCCAACATGGCTCATCTACACTGCTGCCTTCCTCCAACATGGCTCATCTACACTGCTGCCTTCCTCCAACATGGCTCATCTATACTGCTGCCTTCCTCCAACATGGCTCATCTACACTGCTGCCTTCCTCCAACATGGCTCATCTACACTGCTGCCTCCCCCCCAACATGGCTCATCTACACTGCTGCCTGCCTCCAACATGGCTCATCTACACTGCTGCCTCCCTCCAACATGGCTCATCTACACTGCTGCCTCCCCCCCAACATGGCTCATCTACACTGCTGCCTTCCTCCAACATGGCTCATCTACACTGCTGCCTTCCTCCAACATGGCTCATCTACACTGCTGCCTCCCTCCAACATGGCTCATCTATACTGCTGCCTTCCTCCAACATGGCTCATCTACACTGCTGCCTCCCTCCAACATGGCTCATCTACACTGCTGCCTTCCTCCAACATGGCTCATCCACACTGCTGCCTTCCTCCAACATGGCTCATCTACACTGCTGCCTCCCTCCAACATGGCTCATCTACACTGCTGCCTTCCTCCAACATGGCTCTCTACACTGCTGCCTGCCTCCAACATGACTCATCTGCACTGCTGCCTGCCTCCAACATGGCTCATCCACACTGCTGCCTGCCTCCAACATGGCTCATCTACACTGCTGCCTTCCTCCAACATGGCTCATCCACACTGCTGCCTGCCTCCAACATGGCTCATCTACACTGCTGCCTTCCTCCAACATGGCTCATCTACACTGCTGCCTTCCTCCAACATGGCTCATCCACACTGCTGCCTGCCTCCAACATGGCTCATCTACACTGCTGCCTTCCTCCAACATGGCTCATCCACACTGCTGCCTCCCTCCAACATGGCTCATCTACACTGCTGCCTTCCTCCAACATGGCTCATCTACACTGCTGCCTTCCTCCAACATGGCTCATCCACACTGCTGCCTCCCTCCAACATGGCTCATCTACACTGCTGCCTCCCTCCAACATGGCTCATCTACACTGCTGCCTTCCTCCAACATGGCTCATCCACACTGCTGCCTTCCTCCAACATGGCTCATCTACACTGCTGCCTCCCTCCAACATGGCTCATCCACACTGCTGCCTCCCTCCAACATGGCTCATCTACACTGCTGCCTTCCTCCAACATGGCTCATGAACACTGCTGCCTCCCTCCAACATGGCTCATCCACACTGCTGCCTTCCTCCAACATGGCTCATCTACACTGCTGCCTCCCTCCAACATGGCTCATCTACACTGCTGCCTCCCTCCAACATGGCTCAGGCACTGCACGCCCTTTTTTCCCTGAGTGTGATGCTGTGAGCTGGAATATGAGGTGCAGACTCATTACAATGCAGGGCAATGGATCAACCCCCGCAAAGAAATAACAACGCTGCCAAAAACTTGGACTGAGACTCAGGCTCTTGTAGTTTCCACTGCCCATTTTTGGGAGGCTGATGAAAGGATTGGTTGCCGAAGGCTTTTCCCCACATGATGTCACAGCTCCTACCGGTAATGTTATCGAGTCTAACTCGGTGGCTGACCCAGGCTGGCACGAGGGCCTCCCAAACTTCCTCAGCTACTGCCTTATATGGATGGATGCCATGCACTGTATATGGACCATAGGATTGGTCACGCACAACTTACTCCCAATCTGTGAAATGTCATTCCTCCTCACGTCTTTCGAGAAGATCAGAAGCACTGACTGTACGGTGCAATTAAAGTATACATTTGTGCAAAATCACACAATCTGTAGAACTTTATCAACAAACTTTGTTCTTGCATGAAAAAAGCATACAGTATCTGCCCTCTAATATTACCAACATTATGACCAGTCATCCAGACCATAAATGTTGATACCTATATCGCAAGCCAGTCATGAAAGTCATTAGCAAACAAAGTGTGGTTGGTGCTGCTTCATTTGACTGGTTAACACAAAATCTGTGTTATATCCCCTGCCTCTAAGAAAGAGAGTCAATGGGCCTAATATGGAGTGATCTTCTCCAGGGGCAGAACCCTGGTAGTGGGCCTGTGTTCTTAGCCGCCACTCACACAGACCTGTCAAATGCTTACTGACATTCTCTCAATCCAATTAATTAGGGCCTAACAAGCTATGGGAATGGGCGGGATTGGGTATGCAGTGATGGCAGAGGCACAACCCTTTTACCGATCCAACCGTCAGCATTTCAGAGGATGCCCAGTAATGAGGTGGCTGAAGGAACTTGGTGGCTCGTGTCATGTGCCTTGGCTCACCTAGAGGATACATTTGCTGGTGACGTCTGTGGGAAATCTGGGCTTTCTCCCCCTGTAATACTTTGGTAGAGTGCTTCAATTTCAAATCACAGTTATAGTAATGCTGTGAACGCACTGCATGGCTTTGTGAAACAGTCACAAAACTGAAACAAAGAGCATAGCTGCGACATAATCATTTTGAAAGTAAGACCAAATTTGTATTTGTATTTATTATGGATCCCCATTAGCTGCTGCCTTGGCAGCAACTACTCTTCCTGGGGTCTAGCAAAATTAAGGCAGTTTATACAATAATAAAATACATTACAATACATTCAGACTGTGTGCCCTTAGGCCTCTACTCCACCACTACCACATATAAACAGTACAAAATCCATGTGTACGTGTGTGTATATTGCGTATGTGTCTGTGCCTATGTTTGTGTTACTTCTGTCCCAGCTGTTCCATAAGGTGACTTTTTATCTGTTTTTTAAATCTAATTTTACTGCTTGCATGAGTTACTTGATGTGGAATAGAGTTCCATGTAGTCATGGCTCTATTTAGTACTGTACGCCTTCCATAGTCTGTTGTGGACTTGGGGACTGTGAAGAGACCTCTTGTGGCATGTACTGTGGGGTATGCATGGGTGTCCGAGCTGTGCGCCAGTAGTTCAAACAGACAGCTCGGTGCATTCAACATGTCAATACCTCTCATAACTACAAGCCGTGATGAAGTCAATCTCTCCTCCACTTTGAGCCAGGAGAGATTGACATGCATATTATTAATGTTAGCTCTCTGTGTACATCCAAGGGCCAGCCGTGCTGCCCTGTTTTGAACCAATTGCAATTTTCCTTTTCTGTGACACTTGACCACACGACAGTAGCCCAGGTACGACAACTAGGGTCTGTAGGACCTGCCTTATTGATAGTGCTGTCAAGAAGGTAGAGCAGCACCTTATCATGGACATACTTCTCCACATCTTAGCTATTGTTGTATCAATATGTTTTGGCCATGACAGTTCACAATCCAGGGTAGCTCCAAGCAGTTTAGTCACCTCAACTTGCTCAATTTCCACATGACTTATTACAAGATTTAGTTGAGGTTTAGGGTTTAGTGAATGATTTGCCCCAAATACCATGCTTTAGTTTTAGAAATATTTAGGACACATCCCAATGTTGAACAAGGGGAAGACTTGCTCTGTGCATAGAGGATTTGCAATTACAGTTTGCCTCCTCTTCCCTGAGTCTGAAATAATGAATCAAGTAGCGGTGAGCGGAGATGGCAGCCTCTCCTGCATGGACCAGATGTTGTAAATCCACGGAATCTTCCAGAGACAGGTGCCCTCCAGCCGGTTCCTGTCTGCTGCCTTGGTAATGGTTTGTTTCCTTTCCTGGAACACTGGAGAAATCAGGCAGCACCACTCCAACCTCTATCATCTCCACATTACAAGGTTATACAGAATTTCCAAAGCTGGCAGTGGTGTCCTATGACTCTGCTTTATAACGGCTACAATTACTGAGTGGCCAGAGTAAAGACAGTTCGGCCTGTGGGGTCAAAGGATTACCGGTATGTCTGTCTCTTGTTGCCATTATGCCATTTCCTGTATTTGGGCTGCTGTCAAGCAAAGATCTCTGATTTCTTGGTACAGGCCAGACAGTACTGATACGATTTATTATTTGGAGACAAACATTTCAGATCAGACTTTATATCAACAACCACAATGAGGCCACTAGACTGGTTTAATGGATTTGATTAACTGAAGAGCCCCTCATGAAAATAAACGTCACTGGATTCATTTCGGCAAAAAAATATTTGGTGCCATGGCCTGACTGGTATTCTGGTTGTGCCTACTGATTAGACTGGATTTTATTGGGTTGCTGAACTGCAGTGTAATTCACTTCACTGTGCATGTAGGCAAACATTTGAATGGCCCCATAGTAATTACATGCCATGGAGATTGAGGCCACACTTATTTTTAATAAAATAATAACAAACCAAATAATACATGCATAGTGATGGATATAAAACCTGTTCAGTTAGTGGATCCCATTCATCCTGCCTGTCATAAAAGCTGTGTTGCGACCACAATGAAATTAGACAGCTGCATCCATCACGGCTTTGCCAGCGATGTCTTCTTAGAGCTCACTCCCGGGCTCTATCTCCCGTTTTTCAATTATGTATTTTGTGTACTCTTCCCCCTGTTTCCTCAGTTTCTTTGGCTTACATCTCCAAAACTTCAGGGATTAAAAAGGGATGAAGAAAGGATGAATACTGTCATAAATTGTTTTAGATTTTCTGGTAGTAAAGATGAGAGGGATACTTGGTGAAAACAAAAATGTCATCCTAAAGATACCAACTGTACACAGTACCTCTCATGTTTACTGATGCAAGAGAAGTTAAAAGGAACATGAAACAAAAATAACTCCATTAAAACAACACTATGATGAAAGTTATCAAAATAGTCCAAATTTATCCCAGCAGGAACAGAAAGAGGTCCATGGTTTCACCTCCAATCTCACCTTTTTTAAACCAGTAACAGTCTGCAATTTCAAGTCTGACATTTAATTAAATAAATTATTTCTCTGAGGATCTTACAAAACTATAGTGGACCACAGGTCCGTAGCTCTGTTTCCGATTGACGCAGGTAAACCGGCTGCTGATGTCGCATCTGAAGGGGGTCAGTCTTCCTTGAAACACTTCCTCACATTTCCTCTTCATCACAGATGGAATATTAGGTAAACATACTCATTCTCACTCAAAGACCATATTGTCTGCATTAGGTGCAATCTGTGCAATCTAAATATACATTTCACAGCTTACTACAGGAACTTTGAAATATAAGTCCTTGGACAATTGACGGCCATTCTCTTTCCAACAAACCTATCTACCTAAATAAAACTTCAGTCAGTCATCCCAAGATAGCTGTGTCCCAGAAACACAGTGGCAGACTGGGTAGCTATTTGGTAGCCGAGCTTAAGCCCTCCATTTGAAGTTGTGTCACAAAGGAGCTGTGTCTACCTGTCTGGAACAGGCTTTCTCTCTGGATAACCGCCGACAGACTCTGAACTAATGAGGCTCTGTTTGGCCCTTGGAGGCCACTGTATGTCTATAACCCCAGAGCCATCTCCTGAATTTCTTAACAGGCCTGGTGAGGGGAGAGCCACAGCTTTTAGCCCTACCAAGAGCCCTACTTTTAACAAGTACCATTTCAGTCCAACTTCGCATTTTTAGCTCCGGTATCAACAGTAATTTCCAAATCACCACAAAGATGAATCCTGAGCCAAGGACCTCAGGAGTTCTTCAACTGTGACTCGCTCCTAACTCCTTACATTATGTGCTGTCTGGAGCTAGTAGGGTTTAATATTGTAGGCAGATGATTACGTGTAGTATTGAATAATGTCAGGAGGAAAGGTCAAAGCCATCAAGCTGATTGACACTAGATAAATGGCAAAGTTCCGGGCAGCAAGGTTTAAAGCATCTATTAGGCCCAGACAATAGGGTTTAAAGCATCTATAAGGCCCAGACAATAGGGTTTAAAGCATCTATAAGGCCCAGAGAATAGGGTTTAAAGCATCTATAAGGCCCAGACAATAGGGTTTAAAGCATCTATAAGGCCCAGACAATAGGGTTTAAAGCATCTATAAGGCCCAGACAATAGGTTTTAAAGCATCTATAAGGCCCAGACAATAGGGTTTACAGCATCTATAAGGCCCAGACAATAGGGTTTAAAGCATCTATAAGGCCCAGACAATAGGTTTTAAAGCATCTATAAGGCCCAGACAATAGGGTTTAAAGTATCTATAAGGCCCAGACAATAGGGTTTAAAGCATCTATAAGGCCCAGACAATAGGTTTTAAAGCATCTACAAGGCCCAGACAATAGCAAGGGAACAGAGGCAGCTAACGGCTTTTAACGTCAGGTTCTACCAGGAAGAACATCATGATGATCACATCTCAAACACTAATGACTGGGTCTGGATGGATGGATAACTAGGTGGATGCTACAGTATGTATCATTTTGATTATTTTATTTTTATTCAGGGGATGAAATGGCAACGGTACTTAACTGAAATGATACAAGTCTGAGGAGGAAATTGTTTCCACTACTGTATAAAAACAAGATCTGAATGAAATCTGTTCATGTGACCTACTCAAAGACATCAAAATCACATAATTTCATGATGTGACGCTTGTGACAATAGTACACTGCTCAAAAAAATAAAGGCAACACTTAAACAACACAATGTAACTCCAAGTCAATCACACTTCTGTGAAATCAAACTGTCCACTTAGGAAGCAACACTGATTGACAATAAATTTCACATGCTGTTGTGCAAATGGAATAGACAAAAGGTGGAAATTATAGGCAATTAGCAAGACACCCCCAATAAAGGAATGGTTCTGCAGGTGGTGACCACAGACCACTTCTCAGTTCCTATGCTTCCTGGCTGATGTTTTGGTCACTTTTGAATGCTGGCGGTGCTTTCACTCTAGTGGTAGCATGAGACAGAGTCTACAACCCACACAAGTGGCTCAGGTAGTGCAGTTCATCCAGGATGGCACATCAATGCGAGCTGTGGCAAAAAGGTTTGCTGTGTCTGTCAGCGTAGTGTCCAGAGCACGGAGGCGCTACCAGGAGACAGGCCAGTACATCAGGAGACGTGGATGAGGCCGTAGGAGGGCAACAACCCAGCAGCAGGACCGCTACCTCCGCCTTTGTGCAAGGAGGAGCACTACCAGAGCCCTGCAAAATGACCTCCAGCAGGCCACAAATGTGCATGTGTCAGCATATGGTCTCACAAGGGGTCTGAGGATCTCATCTCGGTACCTAATGGCAGTCAGGCTACCTCTGGCGAGCACATGGAGGGCTGTGCGGCCCCACAAAGAAATGCCACCCCACACCATGACTGACCCACCGCCAAACCGGTCATGCTGGAGGATGTTGCAGGCAGCAGAACGTTCTCCACGGCGTCTCCAGACTCTGTCACATCTGTCACATGTGCTCATGTGCTCAGTGTGAACCTGCTTTCATCTGTGAAGAGCACAGGGCGCCAGTGGCGAATTTGCCAATCTTGGTGTTCTCTGGCAAATGCCAAACGTCCTGCACGGTGTTGGGCTGTAAGCACAGATGAAAGCAGGTTCACACTAAGCACATGAGCACATGTGACAGACGTGACAGAGTCTGGAGACGCCGTGGAGAACGTTCTGCTGTGGCCTGCTGGAGGTCATTTTGCAGGGCTCTGGTAGTGCTCCTCCTTGCACAAAGGCGGAGGTAGCGGTCCTGCTGCTGGGTTGTTGCCCTCCTACGGCCTCCTCCACGTCTCCTGATGTACTGGCCTGTCTCCTGGTAGCGCCTCCATGCTCTGGACACTACGCTGACAGACACAGCAAACCTTTTTGCCACAGCTCGCATTGATGTGCCATCCTGGATGAACTGCACTACCTGAGCCATTTGTGTGGGTTGTAGACTCCGTCTCATGCTACCACTAGAGTAAAAGCACCGCCAGCATTCAAAAGTGACCAAAACATCAGCCAGGAAGCATAGGAACTGAGAAGTGGTCTGTGGTCACCACCTGCAGAACCATTCTTTTATTGGGGGTGTCTTGCTAATTGCCTATAATTTCCACCTTTTGTCTATTCCATTTGCACAACAGCATGTGAAATTTATTGTCAATCAGTGTTGCTTCCTAAGTGGACAGTTTGATTTCACAGAAGTGTGATTGACTTGGAGTTACATTGTGTTGTTTAAGTGTTCCCTTTATTTTTTTGAGCAGTGTATAATATTGTTATATTGGTTATTATAGGCATTATAATCCAATATTGAAATTGATTGCTTCCTAATATGTCTTTATAATGTGAAGATCAGTTGCAGTTTTCAGTGATGCATTTTCTATTGTTCTACCTCACAAGGACAAAGGGTCACACTCACTCCTGAGGAGAAGTCTTATTATGAAGACAACAATAAGAGTTTTTTTTATCATCAACAATGATACATATGAGCATCTGATGTGATTGTAATGACTTGGCCATTTCTCCCACATGAGAAAGCCGTGCACATCTGCTATATGCTCATCATGGGTAATACCTGCCTCAAATGAGATTTGTGACAAATCCCTTACAAGAGCACAGCCAATATGCTTGGTGATAGCATGCTTGGGGATGGCTTATCTGTCTCCGTTAAAGACACAGGTCATGCCCCACAATGTCAAAACCCTTAAACCTCACATTACCTATATGATAGAATAGTAAGGAACCCATTGACTCCATAAAATAGTGAGAAACCCATTGACTCCATTAGAATAGTCAGGAACCCATTGACTCCATTAGAATAGTCAGGAACCCATTGACTCCATTGGAATAGTCAGGAACCCATTGACTCCATTAGAATAGTAAGGAACCCATTGTCTCCATTAGAATAGTAAGGAACCCATTGACTCCATTAGAATAGTCAGGAACCCATTGAATCCATTAGAATAGTAAGGAACCCATTGTCTCCATTAGAATAGTAAGGAACCCATTGTCTCCATTAGAATAGTAAGGAACCCATTGACTCCATTAGAATAGTGAGGAACCCATTGAATCCATTAGAATAGTAAGGAACCCATTGTCTCCATTAGAATAGTAAGGAACCCATTGACCCAATTAGAATAGTAAGGAACCCATTGACTCCATTAGAATAGTGAGGAACCCATTGTCTCCATTAGAATAGTAAGGAACCCATTGACCCCATTAGAATAGTAAGGAACCCATTGACTCCATTAGAATAGTCAGGAACCCATTGTCTCCATTAGAATAGTGAGGAACCCATTGTCTCCATTAGAATAGTGAGGAACCCATTGACTCCATTAGAATAGTGAGGAACCCATTGAATCCATTAGAAGTGATTCTGTCTGCATTTCGGTTTGTCTGACTCATATTGAAATGCAGACAGAATCGGGAGTGAACATTACACACTTTAAAAGTGCTCATTTATCCGTGATTAGTGCCTGTTGTATTTTTCTAAAGCAGAAATGTCATAAATTTGATAGCTTTAAAGCTAATTTTCAGCCATTAGATTAATCCCTACCAATTCAAAACTCTTACTCCTGCTGTGGAGTAGTTGTCAATCATTTTCAAATTGAAATGGTTCCTAGTCTCAATGCCACCAGAGATCATTTCTTACCCATTCAATATGAACCAATAATATTCAATGCAATCACCTTGCGCTACAGTTGGACTTGGCTCCTTAATATCAAATGGTAGTGATCTGACTGATGTACCATAGATGGTATCTCTAAGTTAACATGGTGGGCGAATAAATAGAAAAACCAAAAAGGGAACATTGCATTGCACAAACGTATTCAATCCTGTATCATTTTGGCCCCCATATGGATCTGTCAAAGGCAAACCTTGTGCACATTCATCATGCAGATATGATCAATGCTTGGACAGTCTCTTCTGGCTTTTCAAATTCTTCTCTTTTCTCATTGGGGTGGACAAGGTGGTTATTCACACTGAGCTCCAACTCATCTGAATGCAGTATCTGGCCTTCCTGTTAGATGAATGTCTTCTTGGAGACCCTAGGCCTTGGACGGAAGATCATCATCCCTCTTGGTCTACATCTCTCTCGAACCCAAAGAGGTAGATATTACTGTAGTTTCACAAAACCAGCTAGTCTTAATGAGTAATCACTGAGGTTTACAGTAACCTAAGATACGGTATTTCAATATTAAATATATATTATATATATATATATATATATACTGCATATATATATACACACAGTGCCTTCAGAAAGTCTTCACACACCTCTTGACTGTTCCAAATTATGCTGTGTTACAAATTTCTAATTGATTAAATTGATATTTTGTGTCACTGATCTACACACAATACCGCATAATGTTAAAGAGGACTTATGTTTTTAGAAATGAATTAGAAATGAAATGTCTTGAGTCAATAAGTATTCAACCTTTTTGTAATGGCAAGCTTAAATAAGTTCAGGAGTAAAAATGTGCTAACAAGTCACATGATGAGTTGCATGGACTTAACTTTTGTGCAATAATAGTGTTTAACATGATTTTTAAATGACTGTCCCATCTCTGTACCCCACACATACAGATAATTGTAAGGTCCCTAAATCGAGCAGTGAATTTCAAGCACACAACCACAAAGACCAGGGAGGTTTTCGTATGGTCCGCAAAGAAGGACACCTGACATTGAATATCACTTTGAGCATGGTGCAGTTATTAATTTTACATTTTGGATGGTGTATCAATACACCTAGTCACAACAAATATACATGCGTCCTTCCTAACTTATTTGCTGGAGAGAAAGGAAACCGCTCAGGGATTTATACATGAGGCCAATGGTGACATTAAAACTGTTACAGAGTTTAATGGCTGTGATAAGAGAAAAATGATGATTCATCAATAACATTGTAGTTACTACACAATACTAACATAAATGACAGAGTGAAAAGAAGGAAGCCAGTACAGAATAAAAATATTATAAAACATATAATACAAGTAATACTGCGAAAAATGTGTCAAAGCAATTAACTTTTTGTCTTAAATATAAAACGCTATGTTTGGGGCAAATCCAACAGAACACATCACTTAGTACCACTCTTCATATTTTCAAGAATGGTGGTGGCTGCATCATGATATGGGTATGCGTGTCATCGGTAAGGACTAGGGAGTCTAAGAAACGGAATAGAGCTAAGCACAGGAAAAATCCTGGAGGAAAACCTGGTTCAGAGACAAAGGAAAATAAATATACATTGGAGTTGCATACCAAGACTACATTGAATGTTCCCGAGTGGCCTAATTACAGTTTTGACGTAAATCAACTTAAAAATATATGGCAAGACTTGGAAATGGCTGTCTAGCAATGATCAACAACCAACTTGACAGAGCTTGACACATTTTTATAGAATAATGGGCAAATATTGTACAATCCAGGGGTGCAAAGCTCTTAGAGACATATCCAGAAAGACTCACAGCTGTAATCGCTGCTTAAAGTGATTTTAACATGTATTGACTCAAGGGGTTGAAAACTTCTCTAATGAAGTGTTTCATTTGCCATTAATAAAAATGATAATACAAAAATGATAATACAAAAATGACAATTAATCTATTTGATTGCTACTTTGTAACATAACAAATTGTGGATAAAGTTAAGGGGTGTGAATACTTTATGAAGGCACTGTATATACTGTACACTGAGTGTACAGAACATTAGGAACATCTTCCTAATATTGACTTGAACCCCCTTTTGCCCTCATAACAGCCTCAATTCGTCGGGGGATGGACTCGAGAAGTCATCGAAAGCATTCCACAGGGATTCTGGTCAATGTTGACTCCAATGCTTCCGACAGTTATATCAAGTTGGCTGGATGTCCTTTGGGTGGTGGATCATTCTTCACACGGGAAACTGTTGCGCGTGAAAAACACAGCAGCGTTTCAGTTCTTGACACACTCAAACCGGTGCGCCTGGCACCTACTACCATACCCTGTTCAAAGGCACTTCAATATTTTGTCTTGCCCATTCACCCTCTGAATGGCAAACATACACAATCCATGTCTCAATTGTCTCAAGGCTTAAAAATCCTTCTTTAACCTGTCTCCTCCCCTTCATCTACACTGATTGAAGTGGATTTAACAAGTGATATCAATAAGAGATCATAGCTTTCACCTGGTCAGTCTGTCATCGAAAGAGCAGGTATTCTTCATGTCATGTACACTCATTGTATCTTCAGCTGTAGAATATTCTTCTATATTGAACCATATATTCTCATAATGCTCTCCATGGAAATGGAAAGATGGTGATATGTGTAGGTCTATTTCTTACAGATGGTCACTGATTCCATCCCAGACCGAGTGTTTCCTTTAGTACAGTATGTGCTCTTTTATTGCATTCCTGGAAATTGACATCATTATGAATCCCCAGTGTTAGCGATGTGCAATGTGAGCAGTTTGATCAAACAGGCTGTTCTATCTAAATTGTATTTATTTATTTATACATTTTTTCACCTTTATTTAACTAGTTGGGCTAGTTGAGAACAAGTTCTCATTTACAACTGCGACCTGGCCAAGATAAAGCAAAGCAGTTCGACACATATAACAACACAGAGTTACACATGGAGTAAAACAAACATACAGTCACTAATACAGTAGAAAAATAAGTCTATATACATTGTGAGCAAATGAGGTGAGATAAGGTAGGTAAAGGCAATAAATAGGCCATGGTGGTGAAGTAAATACAATAGAGAAATTAAAACACTGGAATGGTAGATTTGACAGTAGATGAGTGTGCAAAGTAGAAATACTGGGGAGAAAAATAAATAAATAAATAAATACAGTAGGGGAAGAGGTAGTTGTTTGGGCTATTTATAGATGGGATATGTACAGGTGCAGTGATCTGTGAGCTGCCCTGACAGCTGGTGCTTAAAGCTAGTGAGGGAGATAAGTGTTTCCAGTTTCAGGGATTTTTGTAGTTCGTTCCAGTCAATGGCAGAAGAGAACTGGAAGGAGAGGCAGCCAAAGGAGGAAATGGCTTTGGGGGTGACAAGTGAGATATACCTGCTGGAACGTGTGCTACGGGTGGGTGCTGCTATGGTGACCAGTGAGCAGAGATAAGGTGGGACTTTACCTAGCAAGGTCTTGTAGATGACCTGCAGCCAGTGGGTTTGGCGACGAGTATGAAGCGAGGGCCAGCCAACGAGAGCGTACTGGTCGCAGTGGTGGGTAATATATGGGGCTTTGGTGACAAAACGGAGGGCACTGTGATAGACTGCATCCAATTTGTTGAGTAGAGTGTTGGAGGCTATTTTGTAAATTACATCGCCGAAGTCGAGGATTGGTAAGATGGTCAGTTTTACGAGGGCATCTTTGGCAGCATGGGTGAAGGATGCTTTGTTGCGATATAGGAAGCCAATTCTCGATTTAACTTTGGATTGGAGATGTTTGTGAGTCTGGAAGGAGAGTTTACAGTCTAACCAGACACCTAGGTATTTGTATTTGTCCACATATTCAGAACCGTCCAGAGTAGTGATGCTGGACGGGCGGGCAGGTGCAGGCAGCGATCAGTTGAAGAGCATACATTTGGTTTTACTTGTATTTAAGAGCAGTTGGAGGCCACGGAAGGAGAGTTGTATGGCATTGAAGCCCGTCTGGAGGGTTGTTAACACAGTGTCCAAAGAAGGGCCAGAAGTATACAGAATGGTGTCGTCTGTGTAGAGGTGGATCAGAGACTCACCAGCAGCAAGATCTACATCATGGATGTATACAGAGAAGAGAGTCGGCCCAATAATTTAACCCTGTGGCACCCCCATAGAGACTGCCAGAGGCCCGAACAACAGGCCCTCAGATTTTACACACTGAACTCTGTCGGAGAAGTAGTTGGTGAACCAGGCAAGGCAATCATTTGAGAAACTAAGGCTGTTGAGTCTGCCGATGAGGATGTGGTGATTGACAGAGTCGAAAGCCTTGGCCAGGTCAATGAATACGGCTGCACAGTATTGTTTCTTATCGATGGCAGTTAAGATATCGTTTAGGACCTTGAGAGTGGCTGAGGTGCACCCCTGACCAGCTCTGAAACCAGATTGCATAGCGGAGAAGGTACGGTGGGATTCGAAATGGTCGGTGATCTGTTTGTTAACTTGGCTTTCGAAGACCTTAGAAAGGCAGGGTAGGATAGACATACGTCTGTAGCAGTTTGGGTCAGGAGTGTCCCCCCCCTTTGAAGAGGGGGATGACCGCAGCTGCTTTCCAATCTTTGGGAATCTCAGATGATACGAAAGAGAGGTTGAACAGGCTAGTAATAGGGGTTGCAACAATTTCGGCAGATAATTTTAGAAAGAAAGGGTCCAGATTGTCTAGCCCAGTTGATTTGTGGGTGTCCAGATTTTGCAGCTCTTTCAGAACATCAGCTGACTGGATTTGGGAGAAGGAGAAATGGGGAAGGCTTGGGTGAGTTGCTGTGGGGACTGCAGTGCTGTTGACCGGGGTAGGGGTAGCCAGGTGGAAAGCATGGCCAGCCGTATAAAAATGCTTATTGAAATTCTGAATTATAGTGGATTTGTCGGTGGTGACAGACTTTCCCATCCTCAGTGCAATGGGCAGCTGGGAGGAGGTGCTCTTATTCTCCATGGACTTTACAATGTCCCAGAACTTTTTTGAGTTTGTGTTGCAGGAAAAAAAAATCTGCTTGAAAAAGCTAGCCTTGGCTTTTCTAACTGCCTGTGTATATTGGTTTCTAACTTCCCTGAAAAGTTGCATTTCACGGGGGCTGTTCGATGCTAATGCAGAACGCCACAGAATGTTTTGTGTTGGTTGAAGGTAGTCAGGTCTAGAGAGAACTAAGGGCTGTATCTGTTCCTGGTTCTAAATTTCTTGAATGGGGCATTCTTATTTAAGATGGTGAGGAAGGCATTTTTAAAGAATAACCAGGCATCCTCTACTGACGGGATGAGATCAATATCCTTCCAGGATACCTGGGCCAGGTCGATTAGAAAGGCCTGCTCGCTGAAGTGTTTCAGGGAGCGTTTGATAGTGATGATTGGAGGTTGTTTGACCGCTGACCCATTACGGATGCAGACAATGAGGCAGTGATCGCTGAGATCTTGGTTGAAAACAGCAGAGGTGAATTTAGAGGGCAAGTTCGTTAGGATAATATCTATGAGGGTGCCCGTGTTTACGGCTTTGGGGTTGTACCTGGTAGGTTCATTGATCATTTGTGTGAGATTGAGGGCATCAAGCTTAGATTGTAGGATGGCCAGGGTGTTAAGCATGTCACAGTTTAGGTCACCTAGCAGCACAAGCTCTGAAGATAGATGGGGGGCAATCAGTTTACATATGGTATCCAGAGCACAGCTGGGGGCAGAGGGTGGTCAGGTCTAGAGAGGCAGTAACGGTGAGAGACTTGTTTTTAGAGAGGTGGATTTTTTAAAGTAGAAGTTCAAATTGTTTGGGTACAGACCTGGATAGTAGGACAGAACTCTGCAGGCTATCTCTGCAGTAGATTGCAACACCGCCCTCTTTGGCCGTTCTATCTTGTCTGAAATGTTGTAGTTAGGGATGGAGATTTCAGAGTTATTGGTGGTCTTCCTAAGCCAGGATTCAGACACGGCTAAGACATCCGGGTTGGCAGAGTGTGCTAAAGCAGTGAATAAAACAAACTTAGGGAGGAGGCTTTTAATGTTAACATGTATGAAACCAAGGCTTTTACGGTTACAGAAGTCATCAAAAGAGAGTGCCTGGGGAATAGGAGTGGAGCTAGGCACTGCAGGGCCTGGATTCACCTCTACATCGCCAGAGGAACAGAGGAGGTGTAGGATAAGGGTACGGCTAAAAGCTATGAGAATTGGACACCTAGGACGTCCGGAACAGAGAGTAAAAGGAGCAGGTTTCTGGGGGCGATAAAATAGATTCAAGGTATAATGTACAGACAAAGGTATGGTAGGATGTGAATACAGTGGAGGTAAACCTAGGCATTGAGTGATGATGAAAGAGATATTGTCTCTAGAAACATCATTGAAACCAGGTGATGTCATCGCATGTGTGGGTGGTGGAACTGAAGGGTTGGATAAGGTATAATGAGCAGGGCTAGAGGATCTACAGTGAAATAAGCCAATAAACACTAACCAGTACAGCAATGGACAAGGCATATTGACATTAAGGATAGGCATGCTTAGCCAAGTGATCATAAGGGACCAGTGAGTAGTGAGTAGTGAGGTTAGTTGGGGTCACGGTGATTCAGACAGCTAGCCGAGCCATGGGTAGCAAGCTAGCAGAAGATGGAGGTCTGTTTTTAGCCACCCCGTGCATTTCCGTCAGTAGATTAGTGGGGTTCCGTGTGGTAGAGGGGACCAATCCAATTGTCAAAATAGTTATAGTTATAGTGGCCCAAGAAGATTGTTCGATAGACCTGTTCAGATAGCAGTCGATATGCTCAAGACAGCTAACGATTAGCGGGCCGCAGTTAGCAGATTGGCGTTCAGTTTACGTCGCTATGGAGGGGCCAGCTGAATAACTCCCTCAGGCAGATAACGTCGGTATTCCAGTTGTGAAGGCCCGGTGGGGCTCCGCATCGGCAGTAAAACGGGTCCGGATAGGTGATTGTAGCCCAGGAGTGGCTGATGGAACTCTTCAGCTGGCTAGCTCCGGGATAATTGGTGTTTGCTCCGGAATCGACGTTAGCCAATAGTCACTCGGATAGCAGCTAGTTAGCTGCAAGATCCAGGTGTAAATGTCCAGAGCTTGCGGTAGATATCCGGGGATATGGAGAGAAAATAGGTCAGGTATGCTCTGGTCTGAATCGCGTTGTACAAAACTGGCGATAGCTTTCCGAGCTAAAGGATAGCTGATGACCGCTAGCCGTGGTTAGCTGAATACTACGTTAGCTAGTGAGCTGGCTAACTCTGGCTAGCTTCTGTTGTGGATTTCAGATACGAGGTGAATAATACTTTCGTAAAAAAACAGATCCGCACCACATTTGGTGAGGCGGGTTGCAGGAGAGTGTTTTGAAATTGAGTTTTTAGAAAAAAATATACGAAAAATATGAAAATATATAAAATATTTATACACGGGACAAGACGAGGACAAAGGACGTCTGACTGCTACGCCATCTTGGAAAATCGTTAGAGGCTAGATGCTGTTGTTTGACATGGTTATGTGAGTTAAACCCCAGTCTTATCAACCACACTGCTGCCTCGTCAGCAGGCCACATAAATGCATAATGTCATCTACAGAAATTGTGATCTATGTACACTTTGCCTGATGGATTGAATTGTTGCCTGTGCTCATTAGTTTGGACAAGTGGCTCAACAACACTGCAATTACCTCAGAAATGTGCCAATGTAAATACAAAACACCTAAAATACTGCAAGTTTGTGTCAGAACAAAAGACAATGCTTGAATACTTAAGCTGCAAAATTGCACCATTTTTCTTCTGTTGAGGTAAAGCTACAGTTATGGATGCATACCGGCAAGATCCATCCGTTATCGATGACAACTGCAAACACCTAATTTCTTCATCAGTTCTAGCTACCTTACCTTGAATTCAAAATCAAATTCAAAGGCTGGTATACTGAAAGGAAACCCAAAGGAACTAACTATCGCTTGTGCATAATTACATGATGTGGTTAGTTTCAAGGATTTTAAGACCATTGACCTTGCGTTTTCAGAGAAGAAAATGGCAAACCATCCAATTGGCTTAAACAGACCTCTTCTCCACCTTATGCCAATTGAATAGACATTGAATCATATCCTGTTATGATTCTCAATGCATAACTGTATTAATTTCCTTTCAGAATTCCCCACCTCCAACCCCTTCATTTCTCTAATGAAGACAGTCCTGGAGTTGCTGGAGAGAATATCAATACTGAGGCAGGATTTGGTGCAAATGGCTGTTCTCCTGTTAGCCAGCTGTTGATGAGTTGGGAATGCCAGTTCCCAATTGAGATAGGAATTATCAACTCTGGTGCCATGGCCGTGTCAATAACCATAATGGTATTACCCCCGCCTTGCAACAAGGTCAGGATTAACATGTCAGTGTTGTCTTGACTAATAGACATTGATAGTTTACAACTTGCGGCTCTCCTTTCTCACTTGCACGCATCAGAGGCAAAAAAACGATTGCGACTTCATCCAATCACACTGAGAGCGTCTGTCATTCAACAATGATGAAGCCACCCAGGTACCTCTGTGAAATTGGTTGAAATTATTAATATGGGGGAATGTGTCACCTTTTCTATACTGTTACTCTGAAATCAGTCAAACGGTCAGTAGAACAGTTCAGTGCAGTGGTAGTCAAACGATCAGTAGAAAAGTTCAATGCAGTGGCAGTAAATGAGGGTACAAGTAAATTGTGAAGGTTTCACCAGCACCACTCATAAAGTGAAGGAAAAATGTGATGTATCTTGTTGAATTGAGTAAATATATGCCCAAGTAGGATTAGATAGAATGAGATATATAGGATTCATAGAGTCCTATGAATGCTACAGCTAGATTGGACAAGACTCGTATCCCCGTAGACCAGTTTGTACATTAAACATTCTCCATTCAGGCTACAAAGGCTTCGATTGCCTCCTTAACTCGATTGAATGGCGAGAATGCAGAAGAAAATCTGGAAAAATATGCATACTTTCTTTATGAAACACAATTTTCAACAATAATGACAGAGTGGCTAATGCCTAGGAATGATAGCACAGGATGTTGCGTATTGCGTTCAGCCAATCAGGTTGCAGTGGTCTGTTGTTTACCCCTGGCTGAAAGCAGGCACAAAATCTGGAAGTAGCATTAGCCACTCTTGCATGGTGGTGGAAAATGGTGTTTCATTAAAAAAAAGTGTGCGAATTTTCCCCGTTTTTTACCAGCCATTATATCAACTTGTGTTATTAAAAAAAATCAGTAAATGTGTTCTGTCATGTAAATGATGTAGAATTGCATGAGCTGCTTTTGTAAAAAGGCAGATTTTTATTATTGCTTTATTATAAAGTGGCTTTTTCTTCAACAGTAAATGTACTACCCATCGAATTGCATTTTGATGCATGGATTTGTTTACAGGGGTTGTGGTCAGGCAATTTCTTAATCTGGCCCTGTTTGAATGCTAAAATGAAACAACTCATTATCATCATATGCAGGTCTTTGGGCTTGGTTGTAGCCTAATGTTGTCAGAGAGTAGTTGATGTACACACGCACGTACACATGCACGTACACACACAATTTCAATGAGTTCCTACAATAGCCTACATGTTGACAATATCCCGTCATAGTGGTGTATGCGGATTATTGGGCCATATAAATTATTTATATTAGGTATCAGGACACCATAGAACACTTATGAAGTGCTAGTCAGTCACTTAATTTCGACCTGATATTGAGATTCAATGTGGCATACATTGCAAGGAAGTAATCACAGATTCTCCAAATGGCGTAAACATAATATCCGACAACTAAAATGTAGGCTACATTATTGCGCGGCAACAACTAAATCACTTCACATAATTTCTACCATAAAATCAATTTCCACCAAAATATATTATTGTCCTAGTGGTAACATTTTTTTATTGAAATATACATAGGTCAGTGATAGAAAAGAAAAGCATACTTGATTTTCCTAAATGTACTTTAGTAGCCTATTTGCTCAACAGAAAGAGTTATCCAAATATGCGGGTTTTCTGCATATTGCGAACAGGTTGCAAAACTGAAAATCTCCTTGGTTTCTGTATCCCATTAAATCTTTATCAGAGGAACGTGTCTATCAATACTCAATCCTTGCAATATCTAGTAGGGCAGTACAGGTAGAAAATACGCCTGTTTACTTACCGAAGAAGACGAGATGAAATAGGTAAACTCCCCAAAGATCCATTTTCATTTCCGATGTAAAATTCTGTTTAAATGATTCCAGGTAACGCACCACTACACCTACACCTTTGAAATTACACTCAAATACATCCTCCTGTACAAGTGGACTGAATTGTTACAAAGGGATTGATAACCAAAAAAACTCCTTGTTCACTAAATGTTTCAGAATTCCATAAGTTTCCCGAAAAGTGGATGGATTAATCAAATGTCATGGACATAAATACATTAAAATACGGGCGTAATCGTTATGTAAAACGACCATGTAAAACGTGTTATAGACCCTGAAAAGTTATCTAGGCTACATCTAGGATCAGGTATGTGAGAGTTTGTGGTCGCCCGCCGCTGATCTTTCTCCGTCGATAGCAAGTCCTCTTCGAACGTATTTTCTGTTGGTAAGTGGGAAAGAGAGAGTGGCTCGGATGGACTAACTGCTGAGAGCGACGTAGGTGAGCATGAGGGAATGGGAGAGGGTGGGGGAGCAAAAGGGGTTACGTAGAGTGGAAGGGACAGTGACACATGACATGCAATGCTCGTGTAAAAAAATCACGCAGCATAATATCGCCTCTACAATGCTACAGGCATGTAGGTCAAGTTATATTGTACTATTTGTTTCCCAATCTTTCTCAGTCCCGATTGGAAAATAAGATATACCTACCAATTACGTGAAACTGACTAACAATGATGGATGAACAACACCATAATAGATAGTCTGACTGAATTCAACAAGATGCATACAAATGTCCCTGCACTTTAGGAGTGGTGTTGAATTTAAATATTTTTTTATGTTTTATTATCCCAACTTTGCGTGGCAACTGGCAAGGCCAGCATTGTTTATTCAGATTGAAGACAATTGTAAATAGGCCTACACACAATAAAGCTTGAAATTACACTGTGACAGAATGATAAGAAAACATGCAAGAGGGAAAATAGATGTGTAATTAAAAGGGGTGCTAAAACAAAACCAAGTTTTGGATGGATACAGTTCATATACAATCTATAATAGGAGACAGATACGCTCCTGGGGGGGAAATAATATTTGGCTTTCGGCACTAAAATAATAATTTGCTGCTGTCTGCTTCAGTATCTGTTTATTATTTCTATCTTGTTTGTAAAGCACTTTTCTCAGTCGTGTTTTTTTTCCATTCTTGGCTCTTGTATGGTGCTATCTTGGAGGAGACTACCAGATTCCACGACAGCTGGTCCATTTGTGGGTTGTTTTGTGAGAAACACGCAAGCCCGGGATTATGACTTTGTTGTTAAGAGTAACAATGACTGGGGAGGGATGGGGGAGGATAAAGGCTCTGGGAGGTGGTTGGTTGGATAGATGGATGGGTGTTCTGCATTACAGAATGTCTAGAATATCATGTGACTTGTTGCGCACATAAAAATCTCTATAAAAATATATCAAAGAGAAGAGTCGAAATGAAGCTGTGGACAGCCTTCTACTACCATGACACTGATTTTTCAAGTCCATCTTTAATGTGTCAGAGACTCACAGCATCTTCTATCCAGAGATCAGGGCTGGGAAACTCTGGTGCTGGAGAGCTGCGTTGGTTCCACACTTGATTCAAATAATCATGGTCTTCAATTTGGACAATGATTATTTCATGACATGTGTGAAGTTTATGGCCCAGCGCCTAATTCAATGACAGCAGTCGTCCAGGAAATGCATTTGGGCTGTATTGATCCACCTTTTGGCTCAGCTCCAAAATGGTGACAGCAGCCAATTGAGTTTCCACATGATCCATCCAAACAGAGCTGGCAGGAGATAACCACCGGTCGGTCAACCATGTTGGATCACAGTGTAAGGCTGCCTACAGGTCCAGCAGGATTGCTGCCATTGGACACAATGCAACATGGGCAGTATAGCAGCTTTCTTTGATTTCAAAGGAAGCACTCCCTCTGATGGTTGATGGCAATGCCAGACGTCTGATGGCTGTAGTGCCCATAGGTCCAAGAGGATCATCCAGCTGTTTGCTAAAGACTGAATGGAGACCACTGGAGAACAGTTGTAGCTGCTTGGTGTCTCGTTGATTGTCTGTCATTCATGGTTTTCCTCAACTATATTTGAGTGTACAGCAATAACAATCCATTTCGGTTTCATTTTTACCATACAGGCATGGGTGATAATGGGGGGCAATTATAATGATGGCCTATTTCATTTTGAGTGCTAAAATTGGAGTCACAAATGTGTCCATGCAGGGCAATAAATAAATTACTGAAGATTATATGTTGGAGTGCTGTCCATTTCATTTATTTATTTTTTTGACATGCAGGCAGCCATCCAGAGGAATCACTAATTGTACTGTACAACAACCTAGTACACCCTATGTTTGTCCTATACTAGTTCACTTCCTAATACGCTTTTGAAAACAAAACAACATTACCATCTCAGTTGGAAAGTGAGTACTGCTTATTTAGGGGGGAAATTAGCTCTGACCATGTTTGATATATAAATAAAAAAATTACAGACACAAAGTGCCTTGGGGATTTTTTTGTAAATCACATATTTGCGCTGTGCATTTTGAATTTGTTATTCAAATCGACACTAAATGTTGCAAGAAAAGCAGAAAGCTCTCTCTGAGGGAAAGGCAGCTTAAAAAAGGAGTACAGCTTGTTTATATTTTTGTCTTAAGCCGTGAGGTCTTCCTGACATTCTCTGAGGGACGTTCTAAGTGCTGAGAGCTATGTCAGTCTTCTCCTTACATTAGAGAAAGGGTGACCTAACCTTATCTGACCTGAACCACCTCCACTGAGGATACTCCAATGGAAACCATTGAGGAGATGAATGCTTTGTCAAGGCAAGCCTTCCTCATAATACATACCCTCTCCATCTGAAGGGCTTTACTCTCCCGGGTTCTCAATTAATCCAAGCTCTTCTCAGTCCTCCGGACTGCTTAGCTTTCAGAAGGGATGGTGGGTCAGCTTTGAAGGCAAAGGAGATGGACAGGCATCACTTTCTAGCCGCCGGCGAGGGTACACTGATTTCCTATCGTTCGGAGCCGAAGCGGTGTGGACATTTTATAATGAGGCATTACTCCTGTATCTGTGATCATTTCTATGTCAATGCGGTATAGAGGTAGATGGATGATGAAGTGGGTGCTGCCGCTCTGTAAAATGTTTGTTGGACACATTTAATGGCTACTTTTACTGCCGAATTTAGCCCTACATTGGGTTTTGATGTTTGTATGATAAATCAAAGTGCTGGCGGGTTTTCCCGACATTTCTCCCAGTCGAGATTTCCCACTAGGATACTCTGTTTTCAGGCTTTTAAACTCAACGTTTTATCCAATAGTTTTGCTCTTATTCTCAAGTAGACCAATAATGTTGGGAGTTTTATGTTGAGAGGTATAGCCAGAGGTAGTCGTAGTGATTATTTTAGAGATTGAGAGTCTGACTACATATGTTTCAGCACTTCACACTACAACCCAAACATTAATTTGGCTCGTTTCAAAAGTCCAACCTAAGTCCCAGGACAGTGATGTCATGGCTAGGTTCCATTGCACACACAGTGGTGCTTGTGTTGCATGAACTGTGGGATATATTTTCCTCTTTTTGTGTGTGCCTAACAACTCAGCAAGGCTACGGCTGATTGGCTGATACTTTAAACAACAACATACATAAGAAATGGCAGTGTCTATTTCTCGAATATGTGAAATTAATTTCTACTAGGATTACCAGTCTGCAAGTTAGTTAAATAGTTTCCCCCCTGTGTGACCACTATTGTTAAATAGGAACACCTTTTAAAGGTTAGAAAGATGCTCCCTTCTAACTGGCAAATTAAAGATTTGGATATTTGCTTACTATCAAAAGAGGTTTGGGGCGGATGAAGCCACAAAATGGAGAGGGGGTATTTCACAGCTGCTCTCAAACAGAACATTGTTCAAATGCAGTGAGATTTCATGGTGGGCATTCACACACAGTGACTCGGTATCCTCTCACAACAACAGCTGGTGGGTCTCATGCCTACTGTGTGGGAGGGTAAGGTTACAGAGCTGTTGATGCCTACTTCTGTCTTTAAACCTATTTTGGGCCAGACACAATCACACACACACACACAGACACACACACACACAGACACACACAGAGAAAGAACGGGGAAAGACACCACTGGATTAATCAAGCAGTAGGTGTTGATAAAAACATTCAATTTGTACTGCAACAGGAAGCACATTAAGTTTGGCTCCGTCGTGCAGCTACAGCACAACCTGTGAGGTGCTAGACTCTCGTTTGCCTCCTTGCTACTTTAAGGCGACAAAGTCTTCCCTTCCCATCCTGTCTTATGACGAGCAAAATATAAAACATAAGAGCCCCGTATAATACAGTATCTCAGCATTTCATCTTTTCCGTATGGGGCTTCTTTAATGCTTCTCCCTTTGTTCTGCTGGCACCTCGGGTTTCAGCCACTATCGCCCGTTTAATGAGAGATTAGTCGAAACTCAGGAAAAAGCAAAAAGATCAGGTTCCCCTGGCAGTATCAGATGTTAGATTCATAAAGTCCTTGTGCAGCAGGGGCCCTTACTGTCTCTGGGCTTCTTTAGTGGGGTGAAGAGGTGAGCCTGGAACATCTATCACCGATTTTCCAGACACTCCTGGTGGCCAAAAATAATCAGATGGCACCTGAATCAACAGCTCTGCGTTTTCAGATCCATAACTCATCATTTGCTGGATGTGTGTGTGTGTGTGTGTGTGTGTGTGTGTGTGTGTGTGTGTGTGTGTGTGTGTGTGTGTGTGTGTGTGTGTGTGTGTGTGTGTGTGTGTGCGTGCGTGCGTGCGTGCGTGCGTGCGTGCGTGCGTGCGTGCGTGCGTGCGTGCGTGCGTGCGTGCGTGCGTGCATGCGTGTGTTTGTGACTTCAATATCCTCATATGAATGTATTCATGAAATTTATGTTTCATAATCAAAACAGAGACATTGGGTTGTTATAAGAAATCTAAATTGCAGCCACATCTTGGTCCATGTGGGATGAATGTGGAATGATTTTACCTGACCTGGGGCAGAGGTCATTGGCTGTGTCCATACTGGTGGTGTTTCACCCCTTCAAAATACACAATTAAATAAATTAGAATGCAAAACCTTGTGAGGGCAAAGGTCGCAAAGAGACCTGCTGTATTGGACATCTTTGGTTGAAAAGCAAACAACCCGGCCCCGGTGTTAGTAAAGAAAACAGCCCGGCCCCGGTGTTAGTAAAGAAAACAGCCAGGCCCCGGTGTTTGTAAAGAAAACAGCCCGCCCCCGGTGTTTGTAAAGAAAACAGCACGGCCCCGGTGTTTGTAAAGAAAACAGCCCGGCCCCGGTGTTTGTAAAGAAAACAGCCCGGCCCTGGTGTTAGTAAAGAAAACAGCCCAGCCCCGGTGTTTGTAAAGAAAACAGCCCGGCCCCGGTGTTAGTAAAGAAAACAGCCCGGCCCTGGTGTTAGTAAAGAAAACAGCCCAGCCCCGGTGTTTGTAAAGAAAACAGCCCGGCCCCGGTGTTAGTAAAGAAAACAGCCCGGCCCTGGTGTTAGTAAAGAAAACAGCCCGGCCCTGGTGTTAGTAAAGAAAACAGCCCGGCCCAGGTGTTAGTAAAGAAAACAGCCCGGCCCTGGTGTTAGTAAAGAAAACAGCCCGGCCCAGGTGTTTGTAAAGAAAACAGCCCGGCCCAGGTGTTTGTAAAGAAAACAGCCCGGCCCAGGTGTTAGTAAAGAAAACAGCCCGGCCCCGGTGTTAGTAAAGAAAACAGCCCGGCCCAGGTGTTTGTAAAGAAAACAGCCCGGCCCAGGTGTTAGTAAAGAAAACAGCCCGGCCCAGGTGTTAGTAAAGAAAACAGCCCGGCCCCGGTGTTAGTAAAGAAAACAGCCCGGCCCCGGTGTTAGTAAAGAAAACAGCCCGGCCCCGGTGTTAGTAAAGAAAACAGCCCAGCCCCAGTGTTTGTAAAGAAAACAGCCCGGCCCCGGTGTTAGTAAAGAAAACAGCCCGGCCCCGGTGTTAGTAAAGAAAACAGCCCGGCCCCGGTGTTAGTAAAGAAAATAGCCCGGCCCCGGTGTTTGTAAAGAAAACAGCCCGGCCCCGGTGTTAGTAAAGAAAATAGCCCGGCCCCGGTGTTTGTAAAGAAAACAGCCCGGCCCCGGTGTTAGTAAAGAAAACAGCCCAGCCCCGGTGTTAGTAAAGAAAACAGCCCGGCCCAGGTGTTTGTAAAGAAAACAGCCCGGCCCCGGTGTTAGTAAAGAAAACAGCCCAGCCCCGGTGTTAGTAAAGAAAACAGCCCGGCCCCGGTGTTTGTAAAGAAAACAGCCCGGCCCCGGTGTTAGTAAAAAAAACAGCCCGGCCCTGGTGTTAGTAAAGAAAACAGCCCGGCCCCGGTGTTAGTAAAGAAAATAGCCCGGCCCCGGTGTTAGTAAAGAAAACAGCCCAGCCCTGGTGTTAGTAAAGAAAACAGCCCGGCCCCGGTGTTAGTAAAGAAAACAGCCCAGCCCTGGTGTTAGGAAAGAAAACAGCCCAGCCCTGGTGTTTATTTTAAGGAGTCTAAAGTGAAATTGAAACCAATTACCCTATACAAGCTATCTGTTTTTCTAATCATCTGGTGGAGGTTTTTCTCTCTCTCTCTCTCTCACACACACACACACACACACACACACACACACACACACACACACACACACACACACACACACACACACACACACACACACACACACACACACACACACACACACACACACACACACACACACACACACACACACACACACACACACACACACACCCACACTTCCCCTCACCCATCTCATGTTCAGAAGCATATTTTCAGAGGATCTTTGTGTGTGTGCTATCTCAAACTCTTTGAAGTTGTCATCCTCATAGACATTAGTACTCCCCAGAACATCTCAAGTAATTTGCCCTTTTGTTTTCAGATCACTGTGTCATTAATAGTCTCTTGATTTGTTTGACATGTTTGAAATGACTGTCTTCATCATCTTAAGTAGAAAAATACATTTGCATTCCATAATGAGCCCTGTCATTGTAATGGTGTCATGAAAATGTTATTCAGTTCTGTGTGTTCGCCAGGGGTATCTTTCAAAGCTTACCAGTGGCACAAATACTTAAAACGGCCTGATGCTTCAAAATATACAGTATATATTATATTGCGTCATGTATTGTATAACATACAGAACATACAATTAAGGAGAGGTCAAATCAACATATGGAGTGGATCCAGATGGCTATAAGCACACTATAGAGACCATTATTGGAACATGGGCCATAAATAAGGGTTGAGAGTAAGAAATATAGTTAGATCACTAACTGTGGTGTGTTATCTTTATACAATAGAAGTGTCTCAAACACTTTTCTCAATGCAAAGGTATAATGCATTATAATAGTCATACTGTATTAAAATAGTCATAATGCATTATAATAGTCATATGGTATTATAATAGTCATAATGAATTATAACAGGCATAATGCATTATAATAGTCATAATGCATTATAATAGGCATAATGCATTAAAATAGTCATAATGAATTATAATAGTCATAATGCATTATAATAGTCATGAATTATAATAGTCACAATGCATTATAATAGGCATAATGCGTTATAATAGGCATAATACATTATAATAGTCATAATGAATTATAATAGTCATAATGCATTATAATAGGCATAATGCGTTATAATAGGCATAATACATTATAATAGTCATAAGGAATTATAATAGTCATAATGCATTATAATAGTCATGAATTATAATAGTCATAATGCATTATAATAGTCATGCATTATAATAGTCATAAAGCATTATAATAGGCATAATGCGTTATAATAGGCATAATGCATTATAATAGTCATAATGAATTATAATAGCCAAAATGCATTGTAATAGCCATACGGTATTATAATAGTCATAATGAATTATAGTAGTCATAATGCATTATAATAGTCAAAATGCATTATAATAGCCATACGGTATTATAATAGTCATAATGAATTGTAGTAGTCATAATGTATTATAATAGCCATAATGCATTATAATTGCCATAATGCATTATAATAGCCATACTGCATTTTAATAGCCGTACTGCATTATAATAGTCATACTGTATTATAATAGCCATAATGCATTATAATAGCCATACTGCATTTTAATAGCCGTACTGCATTATAATAGTCATACTGTATTATAATAGTCATAATGCATTATAATAGCCATAATGCATTATAATAGCCATGCTGCATTTTAATAGCCATAATACATTATAATAGCCGTACTGCATTATAATAGTCATAATGCATTATAATAGCCATACTGCATTTTAAAAATCATAATGCATTATAATAGCCATACTGCATTATAATAGTCATAATGCATTATAATAGCCATACTGCATTTTAAAAATCATAATACATTATAATAGCCATACTGCATTATAATAGCCATACTGCATTTTAATAGCCATAATGCATTATAATAGCCATACTGCATTTTAATAGCCATATTGCATTATAATAGTCATACTGTATTATAATAGTCATAATGCATTTTAATAGCCATACTGCATTTTAATAGCCATAATGCATTATAATAGCCATAATGCATTATAATAGCCATAATGCATTTTAATAGCCATAATGCATTATAATAGCCATAATGCATTATAATAGCCATAATGCATTATAATAGCCATAATGCATTATAATAGCCATAATGCATTATAATAGCCATAATGCATTATAATAGTCATAATGCATTATAATAGCCATAATGCATTATAATAGCCATAATGCATTATAATAGCCATAATGCATTATAATAGCCATAATGCATTATAATAGCCATAATGCATTATAATAGCCATAATGCATTATAATAGTCATAATGCATTATCACTTGCTGTGAGAACCATATAATGACATTCTATCCTGACTAACAGCCGTGTCTGGTGAAGTGTTGCATAGATGTATAACATATTAAGAGCCATATGATCTCACATAATAGGCTGTCATACACAAGTAGTAATAAGGTATTATAACTGTCTGTTAGGTAAAGTGTTAACAGTGTTGCTCAACTGCTGAAGGATAAAGAGAATCTGTAGAGAAAAAGTAGCCCACTTGACCAAAATAACTCTCTTTCAAGAGGAAGCAGAGAGGGCTAAGACCTATAACCGAAGTGTTCGGGTGGTATAGGGTCTCAACTTAATCCTCCCTGCAGCAGCAGTGCCCCAAAGAGCTGTCATTGTAAAACTTCTCACACAACAAGCGAGGAAGCATTATAAATAATAAGGCAATTTGCTGGAGGTGTCATCTCCCTCCTGCTTTAATAAATAACCTGCTACAACTACTAGTCTCCAGATCTCACAGAGCATGCACCTAGGATGCTACTTAAACTACTAGTCCCCAGATCTCACAGAGCATACACCTAGGAGGCTACTTAAACTACTAGTCCCCAGATCTCACAGAGCATACACCTAGAAGGTTACTTAAACTACTAGTCCCCAGATCTCACAGAGCATACACCTAAAAGGTTACTTAAACTACTAGTCCCCAGATCTCATAGAGCATACACCTAGGAGGTTACTTAAACTACTAGTCCCCAGATCTCACAGAGCATACACCTAGGAGGTTACTTAAACTACTAGTTCCCAGATCTCACAGAGCATACACCTACTTAAAGATGCACTCCGGAATCTTTTAAAAACATTTTCTCCCCAATTTTGTGTTATCAAATTGGTAGTTACAGTCTTTTCCCATCGCTGCAACTCCCGTACGGACTCTGGTGAGGTGAAGGTCGAGAGCCGTGCGTCCTCCAAAACACAACCCAGCCAAGCCGCACTGCTTCTTGACACAATGCCCGCTTAAACCGGAAGCCAGCCGCACCAATGTGTCAGAGGAAACATCGTACACCTAGCGACTGTATCAGCGTGCATTGCGCCCGGCCCGCCACAGGAGTCACTAGTGCACTTTGGGACAAGAACCTCCCTGCTGGCCAAACCCTCCCCTATTCCGGACGACGCTGGACCAATTGTGTGCTGCTCCATGGGTCTCCCGGTCGGGGCCGGCTGCGACAGAGCCTGGACTCGAACCAGGATCTCTAGTGGCACAGCTAGTAACTGCGATGCATTGCCTTAGACCATTGCGCCACTCGAGAGGCCACACTCCAGAGTCTTAAGCACAATAAATATTTGTAACATATTGTACTAATTGGATTTGTAACATATTATACGAATTGCAAAACTCGTATGATATCAAACTAATTGTGAAATTCGTAACAAGTCACACGAAATGGATGACCTAGTACACAAAGAACGGGGAGACGTTTTGGATCTTGAGCACAACTTTCAAAACTATTAGCTGAAATTATGCAAAAGTTTAAGAGTGCATCTTTAAGCCGGGCTACACACATATAACATGGCTTGATTTTCACTAGGAGAGAAGATTTGCTATTAGCTGTACAACTTCTATACAGTATCAAGTGGATTTTCTGTTTGTAAACACATTTTTCCAAGAGCACCTTTGCCTATACTGTTTGGTTGGTTAATTTTGAGAGTTGTTACTGCTCCAATCTGCGTTTCCTGTAAACTTATTCTCCCCTTCACACGGGCCTATAATTAATAGATGTGAATAAGGTGTAAGAAGCACAGAGCAACAGTATAGTGTATAGTGAGATTACTACCTTGTCAAATCTCATGAACTTCAAATAAAATGTTACTTTATGTTTGAACTGTTTATCAAAACTTAATTGAGTGATATGGCAAAAATCTGTAAGGTGGTCAGCTCCGGTTCGACAGTGGGTCCACAGCAGCACATTAAAGCATATCAGCACGACTTGTACATCAATCACTGAGATAGTCTCTCATCACCTTGGAAACAAGACCGAGTTTTCCCTCCTTACATAACCCACTCGAAAGGTGCCCAAGTAGGCTACTGTCAAGTGCTCAAAGATGTCAAAACTTTTCAAAGCAATGTCAAATGTTAGAGGCTTCCCATAAGTGAAGAGTAACCAAATTAACAATTTAATTCCTCCAATTAACTTTTCAGGGGTTTCCTGCACCTTAACCCTAATCAAACTAGCCGCTCAAAGGAAGGACTGTATAATAATTCTACAATCAAAGCTGGTTGGAGATAATTATGGAATATCCATTAGTTTAGGTGACAATTCTCATTACATTGTTGAGAAGAATGGGGAGGCTTGGCAATATAATGTAGTTGAACCATTTGGATGGCATCTACTGAGCGATTTCCCATTAACACCTGTGGCAAGGAGGTTAACATTCCCATTTTAATAGGCGTTTTAGCCTTGTTTCACATGCATTTTTAAAGCAAACTAAACCATACCCGTCAAGCGAACGTGTTGATCAGTCCCATAGAAAATGGATCATCATACTGTAGCCCCTGTGTGTTCTGTCGAGTGAATGTGCTTATTAGTTTGCATGGTCAACTATTGAAATCAAGGAAATGCTGTCCTCTGTGATAATTTAATCACTTCACTGTGTTGATTTATACTGACATCAACCCATTCGTACATTGCTAGACAGTGTTCTGAGTTCATGTAAAATTCCCATGGACTGACTCATCCTTATTTACTCTACATGTTAGTGAGTGAAATATGAGCCAGGGACACCAGTAAATAATGTGCAGTGTGTAGACACTCCCTTGTAAATGAAGGCAACCACAACACTTAGTTTGATCTATTATGTACTTGGATGCGTGTCCCTAGCATGAGTGACACACCTAGCCCAGTTTGAAAAGGAGCAAGTAAAGTCACAGTGACTAGCACTAGCAACTTTCCACATACAATTTATATGTCAACGGTCACAGTATCAAGAATGAGCATTATGTTTCAGGAAGGAATTCCAGAATGCAACAGGAGGGAATTCCAGAATACAACAGGACGGAATACCAGAATGAGATATGGTCATTCAAACATATTTGTTCCTATAGGGGCAATAGGAGTGGTCTCGCACTAAATCCCATGTTTAATGGTATTTGTACCTCATTGAATTTCATGGGAAATATGTTTAGCTGATCCTCTTGGGAGAGAGTGAATAGGAAGATTCCCGATCTGCTGGCGGCTGGGAGGAACAGGGATTACATCCCAGCCTCCTGGGGAGATTCACAGATGCAGCATTGATGGGGCTGGTACACACTTAATGGCTGGATACAAGGACCGGTGTCAGGTTTCTACAAATGGAAACACCAAGACGGCTCGGGATGGGGCTTTAGACACCATATGGAGGGTTTGGAGATCCATGTAAGATTAGCCAAAATCCTAGACTATTTCTCAAACAATCTGTCTACAGTTACATTGGCTACTTCCGCATAGTTGTACAATGGGCCGGATTTGTACAGATGGAAATTAGATCTCATGCTCCTGCTCTTTGATTTGCGCAACATGCAATGACTGTTTCCAAGGGTACAAACATTGCCCAGTGGCCACCCACTAGGTAGGAACTCTATAGAACTGTAGAGTGTGCTGGGTTTCGAGAGGCCCTCATAAATTAGAGATACATTCAGTGAGTTGCAGGGGAGGCCAGCTAATTGCCTTTAGCTCTGCTAATTGATTAGGTACAAGGTCAGAGCTTGAGTGACAGAGGGTAAGGGGGAGGAATTTCCTGTTTCTGTATCTATAATTCAGTGGCTTCCTGTAGTCCTGTGTTCCTATGTGTGTGTGTGTGTATTGCTGTAGAGATATGTTGTAACGGTTTCTCTCCTCCTCTTCGTCTGAAGAGGAGGAGTAGGGATCAGACCAAAATGCAGCGGGTTGTGAAGATATAAAGAATATTTATGAACAGAACGACGAAACACGAAAACTCTTTAACAAACTACAAAACAAATAAACGACGTATACTGACCTAAAACATGAGAACTTACAAATACACGAAGAACGCACGAACAGGTACAGACTACAAACCAACGCTACAGTCCCGTGTGGTACGAACATACATACAGACACGGAAGACAATCACCCACAAACAAACAGTGAGAACAGCCTACCTTAAATATGGTTCTCAATCAGAGGAAACGTCAAACACCTGCCTCTAATTGAGAACCATATCAGGCAACACATTAAACCCAACATAGAAACACAACACATAGAATGCCCACCCAGCTCACGTACTGACCAAAAAACAAAGGATTAACACAATAACTAGGGTCAGAACGTGACATATGTAGTATTGCTGTAGAGACCGTATTGCTGTAGAGATATGTAGAAAATAGATCTCTATAGAAAATTATATTTGAAGCAATTTCTCATTAACTTCACATTCGCAAAGGGTCAATTGTCAGCTCACAAATCTAGACTTCCTCTTGTAATTAAATTTGCATTCCTTTATGAACCTTTACCAAGCTCATACAGCCTATGTTGTAATGTATAAGGCCCATTTCAAGTCACCGTTGGGAGAGAGCACTCACATGGCTAGGCGTTTAATTCTGGGGAAGTGCCCTGCTTGAGGGCAAAACAGCCAGTCTCCTCTCATGGGATTTGAAACAGCCGCCCTCTGATCGCCATTTCCTCAACCACTGGACCAGGCCACCGCTGATGAACCACTGCTTACTAAATGAAAGGGGGAGGTGTGTGTGTGTGTGTGTGTGTGTGTGTGTGTGTGTGTGTGTGTGTGTGTGTGTGTGTGTGTGTGTGTGTGTGTGTGTGTGTGTGTGTGTGTGTGTGTGTGTGTGTGTGTGTGTGTGTGTGTGTGTGTGTGTGTGTGTGTGTGTGTGTGTGTGAGAGAGAGTGCGTGTGTGCGTAAGTGCTCGTGTGTGTTTGTGCACATGTGCGTATGTTTGTGTGTGTGAATTTGTGTATCCTCTCTCAGGAAAGCGAGAAGGTGTATTTCCCCAGTAGCACCCAGGAGTTTCAGTGAGTATGTTGGAGAGCCTGGCTCAGCTCTGGATTTCAAACAGCCCAAAGCAACCGCAGACTCTCTTGCCTCTTACCTAACCCACAAAGTGTCCAAGAACTACTACCGCATTAAACAGAAGCATCTGTCACTTGAGGGGGCTTCATCATGTGTCACAGTAAACAGGTTTATGTCAAATAAATGCTAAGTGTTTCCTGAGGAACCATAGCAGAATTACAGTGTTGGTTTGAAGGCTCTGTGGATCATTCTCTTCCAAAGCAGGTTCAAGCCCTAATCACATTTCCAGCTCATGTCCCAGGCCAACTTTGTGTCCTGATTAGGGTTGCAAAGTTCCTGGTAATTTACTAAAGTTACAGGAATCTTCAGTAATTGGTAATTAACAGAGAATCTATGGCAATCTATCAAAACTTTGGTAATTTATACTTTGGTAATTTATATCTATAATTGTTTTTATTGATAAATAGTATTAATGTTGTATATTTGTGTTCATATTGTCCATGAGTTTCTAGTAGATAGACCACATGGTTTCAGAGAAAATAGCCTAATATTTTTTTTAAAGCATCTAATCAACAATGGAATTATATTCAATTAACTCTGCAAACTATTGACTGTTTTCATATTTTGTGCTGAAACCCTCATATTAAACACCAATGGTGTTCACTAAGTTGGTTTAAATTG